>NC_044312.2:65110016-65225016 GCF_007474595.2 Lynx canadensis
TTCTCCTCCCTACCCAATGGTAACAGCCTCCCCTGCTCTATTTCCTCTTTCCTCCAATACCTCTATATCCCTTTGGGAATCACACTCAACTTCAGAGGGGTTAATCAGTATGTTCTTTCTACCCAAAGCACTGCAAGTAACTTACTTCAGGCCATTAAGATGGGTGGATAGGTTAGCTGGAACGAATGGGACAGAACGAGGGTGGGGGGGATAAGAATGAGGTGGGAGTGAAGGAAGAGTTTAAAAGAAAAGACATCCTCTTTCTCTGGACAATGGAATTTGAGAGGTGATGTCTGGAACTGTTGCAACCATTGTTGCTACCCTGTGAGAGCAGTCAGGACAGAGCTGACTTGAGAAGGAACTTGGAAGTGAAATGGGACACAGAAAATCAGAGCCGGAGACTTGATGAGAATGTCAATCTCTGGATCAAACAACACTGAAGGCCAGTTCTAACACAGAATCTCTTCATGTACACAACACAGTAAATCCCCTTTTTGTCTTCAGACAGTTCAAGCTGAATTTTCTGTCTTTTATTATGAATATTCTATCTGATGAACTCACCAACACTGACTTAATGATGCTCACACTGTCTCAACTGGACTTCTGCAACTATCTTCTCCCTAAAGAAATCCTCACAATGCAGCTCCTTTCCTGCTGCCAGGATGTGCTTTCCAAAACCAGACTGGATGTTTCCCTTCTACTTACAAACTTACAATGGCCTCTTCTACTTTTAGAATAAAATCCTAACTCCTTGAATATGGCAGAAAAAAATCTTCTCAGTGTGGCCCCTGCTAACATGTCTAGTCTCATCTCTCATCAAAATGAAAAACTTTTCTTCTTAAAAAGACACCAGCAAGAAATCAAAGACAACCCAATGGGAGAAAATATTTTCAAATTATATATCTGATAACTGATTTTTATCTAAAGAACTCTTAACACTCCACAAAAAGTAACCCAATTTAAAAATGGGTATAAGATCTGAGTAAGACATTTCTCCAAAGATGATATACAAAAAGCTAATAAATGCACAAAAGGATGCTCAATGTCCTTAGTCATTAGGGAAATGCAAATAAAACCACAGTGAGATATCACTTCACACCCACTAGGATGGCTATAATCAAAAAGACAGCAGGGCACCTGGGTGGCTCCATCAGTTAGGTGTCCAACTTCAGCTCAGGTCATGATCCCAGTCTGTGGGTTCAAGTCCTGCACTGGGCTCTCTGCTGTCAGCACAGAGTCTGCTTCAGATCCTCCACCTCCCTCTCTGCCTGTCTGCTGCTCACGCTCTAAAATAAAATAAACATTTAAAAAAAGGCAGACAATAACAAGTGTTGGCAAGATATGGAGAAACTAGAATGCTTATACACTGCTGGAAAGAATGTTAGATGGTGCAAGTCTCTTTGGAAAATAGTTTAGCAGTTCCTCAAAAGGTTGAAAATAGAGTAATTATATGACCCAAATATTTCAGAGGAGAAGTTTAGATGGTGGAGAAGAAGTAGGGGTACCAGGATGTCCCTTGTCCCTCAAACACAGCCATAAAGTGTCAGAACACTTGGAACATCCAGGAAATCAATCTGTGGAGTGACAGAAAAATCTCCCCAGGTGGAGGGAACAGTTTAGCAGGACAGAGGTACATGTATGCAAACTGGGAGAGATTAAATAGTGTAGGCATGGAGGGGAGGGAATTGCTTCTGTGGAGAGACAAAAGGGAGAGAGAGAGAGAAAGACAGGCTGTGGATTGCAGTTGTGTTAGGAGAAGAGGAAAACCTCTCCAGACCACGGACTCAGGAACAAGAAACACCGTGAGTGCCAGTTTCTACTTTGCCAACAGCCTTAGGTGCTGAAGATCAGTTTTCAAAAGTGCATGACTTTCTCTGGACTGGAGCCATCGATGTGTGTGCACACCTGGGGGACAGGAGCCAGCCCTGGGCGCTGTAGCAATCTCAAGGGCACACTGGGAGAGAACAGTCCCCTCCCTCGAGTATTGTGGGAAGAGGGTTTATTGCCCGTCCGCCCCACCCCCCCCACACAAGGCGCCAAAGGCCCTTTATCAGCAGGGCAGAGTGGTATTACACCAGAACAGAATCCATTCAGTGCAGAGCCCCTTAAGACATCCGGTTTTGAATCCCAGCTGAATGTCTAGGAGGCACAGGAGACTGAGGAGCAGGGCAAGGTGACTTCCTGTACTACTCCGTGTGGGCTGCCTGAACAGCATGGTTTGGGACCCTGGCTGGGGGAGGTGAAATTGAGTTGTTGCCATTTTCACCAACAAGGTAGGGCTTCAGGGAACAGGACAGCGGCCCCTAGTGGAGCCGGGACCCGCTTACACCAAATCCCACCCCTCTGTGCCGGCAACTGCTTACCTACTGGAGTGAGACTGAGCCAACCAGACGGCCTCACCTCCGAACCAGCACAGCCACCAGTCCAAGGCACCAACAGACACCTATCCCGGGGTCTTGTGTGTTAGTCTGTTGCTCTTCCCCCTCCCCGTTTCTTTCCTTCTCTTCTCCTTTCTACCCTCTTTTTCCTTTGCAAATCAGGCTCACAGTTTCTGATTTGACTTTTGGTCAATTCTTACTATATATATATATTTTTTTTCTTTCTTTCTTTCTCTGTTTTGTTTGCTTAATCAGGCATTACTCTATTCTTTTTACACCTTTTCTATATCTTCTTTATTTTCCTTTCTCTCTCTCTGGATTAAGCCTTATAGATTGTTTGATTCTCTGCTTGTTTTTTTTTTTTTTTTTTTTTTTTTTTTTTTTTTTTTTTTTTTTTTTTTTTTGCCCCTTTCATTTTACTCTTTGTACGGGATCAGGTTCCCTGCCCTTTCCTTTTTTCTAGGGTTACTTCAATGAACAAATCAAAGCACACCTGGTGGAAGGTCCAAATAATGCACCACTACAAGGAAGAGCATTATAGAGGACTGACCAGTGGGATAGAGCACCCAACTACACAGAAAGCATGCCATACACTCCAGAAACACTTCCTGAAGGGCCAGGCCTTGGACAATGTATGATCCCTTTTTAATATAATAATACTCACAGGTGCAGGACACATAACAAGCTATTAAAATACAGAGAAGACAGACTCCTATCCAAAAATGACAAAATGGAAGAATTCCCCTCAAAGAAATTCCAGGAAGAAATGACAGCCAGAGAATTGCTCAAAACAAATATAAACAATAAATCTGAACAAGAATTTAGAATAATAGTCTTAAGACTAATAGCTGGGCTTGAAAAAAAGCATAGAAGGCACCAGAGAATCTACTGCTGCAGACATCAAGGAAGAAAGTCATGATGAATCAAGAAATGTTGTAAATGAGTTACAAAATAAACTTGATGCAGTGACAGCAAGGATGGAAGAAGCAAAAGGAGAATAGATGAAGTAAAAGATAAAATTAAGGAAAATAATGAAGCTAAAAAAAAAAGGGAAAGGAAATGATTAGACCACAAGGGGAGAATTTTAAAGACCTAAGTGATTCAATGAAACAAAATAGTATCCATTATCATAAGAGTTCCAGAAGAAGAAGACAGAAAGGGGCAGAAAGTTTATTTGAACAAATTATATCTGAAAACTTCCCTAATGCAGAGAAGGAAACAGGCATCCAAGTCCAAGAGGCAAAATACAAAGATAAAGAGAGAATTCTGAAAGCAGCTTGGGATAAATGGACCTTAACCTACAAGGGTAGACACATAAGGGAAGTAGCAGACCTGTCCATTGAAACTTGGCAGGCTAGAAGAGAATGGCAGGAAATATTCAATGTGCTGAATAGGAAAAATATACAGCCAAAAATCCTTATCCAGCAAGGCTGTCATTCAGAATAGAAGGAGAGATAAAGGCTTTCCCAGACAAACAAAAACTAAAGGAGTTCATGACCACTAAACCAGTCTTGCAGGAGATCCTAAGGGGGGACTCTGTGAGCGGAAAGCAGCAAAGACTACAAAGGACCAGGAACATCAAAACAAGCACAAAACCTACAGATAACACAATGACACTAAATTCGTATCTTTCAATAATCACTCTGAACATAAATGGACTAAATGCCCCAATCAAAAGACAAAAGAGCTTAAGAATGGATACTCATTTTAGACCTGAGGACACCTGCAGATTCAAAGTGAGGGGATGGACAACCATCTATAATGTTACTGGACATCAAAAGAAAACAAGAGTAGCCATACTATATTTTATTTTTTCTAAGGTTTATGTTTTTGAGAGAGACAAAGCATGAGCGGGGGAGGGGCAACGAGAGGAGGAGACAGAGAATCCAAAGCAGGCTCCAGGCTCTGAGCTATCAGCACAGAGCCCAACACAGGGCTCAAACTCATGAACTGTGAGATCATGACCCAAGTTGAAGTCAGATGCTTAACTGACTGAGCCACCCAGGTGCCCCAGACAAACTAGATTTTAAAACAAAGACTGTAACAAGAGATGAAGAAGGGCATTATACCATAATTAGGGGGTCTATCCATCAAGAGGAGCCAACAATCGTAAATGTTTATGCCCCCAACATGAAACACCCAAATATAAATCAACTAATCACAACCATAAATATAATATAATACAGTGATTGCCACTTACAGCAATAGACCAATCATGTAGGCAGAAAAATCAATAAGGAAATAACAGCTCTGAATGACACATTGGACCAGATGGACACAACAGATATATTCAGAACTTTTCAACCCAAAGCAGAATACACATTCTTCTCAAATGCACATTGAACATTCTCCAAAAGAGATCGCCTACTAGGTCACAAAATAGCCCTCAACAAATATAAAAGGGTTGAAATCATACCATGCATATTTTAATCACAACACTATGAATGAAACTTGAAATCAACCACAAGAAAAAGTTTGGAAAGCCCCCAAACACATGGAGGTTAAAGAACATCCTACTAAAGAATGAATGGGTTAAACAGGAAATTAAAGAAGAAATTAAAAAATATATGGAAGCAAATGAAATGAAAATATGACAGTCCAAATCCTTTGGGATGCAGCAAAGGCAGTCCGAGATGAAAATATATTGCAATTCAGGCCTTTCTCAAGAAGCAAGAAAGGTCCCAAATACACCACCTAACCTCACACCTAAAGGAACTACAAAGGCAGCAGTAAAGAAAGCCCAAAGCCAGCAGAAGAGAATAAACATTAGAAATAAACAATATAGAATCCAAAAAAAAAAAAAAAAAAGGTAGCAAAGATCAATGAATCTAAGAGCTGGTTTTTTGAAAGAATAAACAAAACTGATAAACTCCTAGCCAGACTTCTCAAAAAGAAAAGAGAGATAACCCAAATATATAAAATCACAAAAGAAAGAGGAGAGATCACAACCAACACCACAGAAATGCAATTATTACAGAATACTATGAAAAAGTATATACCAACAAACTGGACAATCTGGAAGAAGTGGATAAATTCCTAGACACCCACACACTACCAAAACTCAAATAGGAAGAAATAGAAAATTTGAACAGACCCATAACCAGCAAAGAAATTGAATCAGTTATCAAAAATCTCCAACAAATAAGAGTCCTGGGCCAGATGGCTTCCAAGGGGAATTCTACCAGACATTTATTTTTTTTATTTTTTTTATTTTTTTTATTTTAACCTTTTATTTATTTTTTTTATGGTGATTTCTTTTTTTTTTATATATATATGAAATTTATTGACAAATTGGTTTCCATACAACACCAAGTGCTCATCCCAAAAGGTGCCCTCCTCAATACCCATCACCCACCCTCCCCTCCCTCCCACCCCCCATCAACCCTCAGTTTGTTCTCAGTTTTTAACAGTCTCTTATGCTTTGGCTCTCTCCCACTCTAACCTCTTTTTTTTTTTTTTCCTTCCCCTCCCCCATGGGTTCCTGTTAAGTTTCTCAGGATCCACATAGGAGTGAAACCATATGGTATCTGTCTTTCTCTGTATGGCTTATTTCACTTAGCATTACACTCTCCAGTTCCATCCACGTTGCTACAAAAGGCCATATTTCATTTTTTCTCATTGCCACGTAGTATTCCATTGTGTATATAAACCACAATTTCTTTATCCATTCATCAAAGGGCTAGTATCTAAAATCTATAAAGAGCTCACCAAACTCCACACCCGAAAAACAAATAACCCAGTGAAGAAATGGGCAGAAAACATGAATAGACACTTCACCAAAGAAGACATCCAGATGGCCAACAGGCACATGAAAAGATGTTCAGTGTCGCTCCTTATCAGGGAAATACAAATCAAAACCACACTCAGGTATCTACCAGACATTTAAAGCAGAGTTCATGCCTATCCTTCTCAAGCTGCTCCAAAAAACAGAAATGGAAGGAAAGCTTCCAGACTCCTATGAAGCCAGCATTACCTCGATTCCCAAACCAGACAGAGACCCGACTAAAAAGGAGAATTACAGGCCAATATCCCTAATGAACATGGATGCAAAAATCTCAACAAAATACTAGCAAATCGAATTCAACAGTGTATCAAACAATTATTCACCACGATCAAGTGGATTCATTCCTGGGCTGCAGGGCTGGTTCAATATTCATGAATCAATCAGTGTGGTACGTCACATTAATAGAAGAAAGGATAAGAACCATATGATCCTGTCAATAGATGCAGAAAAAGCATTTGACAAAATACAGCATCCTTTCTCAATAAAAAGCCTCAAGAAAGTCAGGATGGAAGGAACATATCTTAACATCATAAAAGCCATATATGGGGGCGCCTGGGTGGCGCAGTCGGTTAAGCATCCGACTTCAGCCAGGTCACGATCTCGCGGTCCGTGAGTTCGAGCCCCGCGTCAGGCTCTGGGCTGATGGCTCCGAGCCTGGAGCCTGTTTCCGATTCTGTGTCTCCCTCTCTCTCTGCCCCTCCCCCGTTCATGCTCTGTCTCTCTCTGTCCCAAAAATAAATAAACGTTGAAAAAAAAAATTTATAAAAGCCATATATGAAAAGCCCACAGTTAATATCATCCCGATGGGGAAAAAAGTGAGAGCTTTCCCCCTGAGATCAGGAACAGGACAGCACCACTGTTGTTTAACACAGTGCTGTAAGTCCTAGCCTCAGCAATCAGATAATAAAATGAAATAAAAGGCATCCAAATTGGCAAAGAAGTCGTCAACGTTTCACTCTTTGCAGATGACATAATACTCTACATGGAAAACCTGAAAGACTCCACCAAAAAACTGCTAGAGCTGATACATGAATTCAGCAAAGTCGCAGGATATAAAAATCAATGTATAGAAATTGGTTGCATTTCTATACAGCAATTACACCAATAATGAAGCAACTGAAAGAGATATCAAAGAATCAATCCCATTTATAATTGCACCAAAAACCATAAAATACCTAGGAAGAAACCTAACCAAAGAGGTAAAAAAAATCTGTATGCTGAAAGCTATAGAAAGCTTATGAAGGAAACTGAAGAAGGGGTGCCTGAGTGGCTTAGTCAGTTAAGTGTCCGACTTCAGCTCAGGTCCTGATCTCATGGTCCATGGGTTCGAACCCTGCATCAGGCTCTGTGCGGACAGCTCTGAGCCTGGATCTTGTTTTGGACTCTGTGTCCCCATCTCTCTCTGCCCCTTGCCCCCCCATCTCAAAAATAAACATTAAAAAATTTTTTAATAAATTGAAGATGACACAAAGAAATGGAAAAACATTCCATGATCATGGACTGGAAGAACAAATATTGTTAAAATGTCGATACTACCCAAAGCAATCTACACATTCAATGCAATCCCAATCAAAATAGCACCATCATTCTTCACAGAGCTAGAGCAAACAATCCTAAAATTTGTATGGAACCACAAAAGACCCCGAATAGCCAAAGTAATGTTGAAAAAGAAAACCAAAGCTGGAGGCATCACAATTCTGGACTTTTGCCTGTATTACAAAGCTGGAAGCATCAAGACAGTATGGTAATGGCACAAAAACAGACACAGAGACCAATGGAATAGAGAACCCAGAAATCAACCCACAAACATATGGCCAACTAATCTTCAACAAAGCAGTAAAAAAGACATTCTCCTTAGCAAATGGTGCTGGGAGAACTGGAAAGCAACATGTAGAAGAATGAAACTGGACCACTTTCTTACACTATACACAAAAATAAATTCAAAATGGATAAAATACCTAAGTGTGAGACAGGAAACCATCAAAATCCTACATGAGAAAACAGGCAGCAACCTCTTTGACTCTGGGTACAGCAACTTCTTACTTGACGTATCTCTGAAGGCAAGAGAAATAAAAGCAAAAATGAACCACTGGGACCTCATCAAGATAAAAAGCTTCAACACAACAAAGGAAACAATCAACAAAACTAAAAGCCAACTGAAGGAATGGGAGAAGATATTTGCAAATGACATATGACATATTAAAGCATTAGTATCCCAAATCTATAAAGAACTTACCAAACTCAACACCCGAAAAACAAATAATCCAGTGAAGAAATGGGCAAAAGACATGAATAGACACGTTTCCAAAGAAGACACCCAGATGACCAACAGACCCATGAAAAGATGCTCAACATCGCTCATCATCTGAGAAATACAAATCAAAACCACACTGAGATACCACCTCACACCTGTCAGAATGGCTAAAATTAACAACTCAAGAAACAGCAGATGTTGGTGATGGTGTGGAGAAAAGAGAATCCTCTTGCACTGCTGGTGGGAATGCTAACTGGTGCAGCCACTCTGGAAAACAGTGTGGAGGTTCCTCAAAAAATTAAAAATGGAATTACCCTATTACCCAACAACAGCACTACTAGGAATCTATCTAAAGGATACAGGAGTGCTGATTCGAAGGGACACACACACCCCAATATTTATAGAAGCGCTATCAACATAGCAAAATTATGGAAAGAGCCCAAATGTTCATTGACTGATAAATGGAGAAAAAAAAGATGTGGTATATACATACAATGGAATACTACTCGGCAATGAAAAAGAATGAATCTTGCCATTTGCAGTAACGTGGATAGAACTGGAGGCCATTATGCTAAGTGAAATAAGTCAGAGAATGACAGATCACATGATTTCATTCACAGGTGAAATCTGAGAAACTTAACACATGGCCAGAGGGTAAGGGAAGAAAAAATAAGATTAAAAACAGAGTGAGGCAATCCATAAGAGAGACTCTTAAATACAGAGAACAAACTGAGGGTTGATGAGGTTGGGGAAAATGGGTGATGGGCACTGAGGAAGGCACTTGTTGGAATCAGCACTGGGTGTTGCATGTAAGTGATGAATCACGGCATCTACTCCTGAAGCCAAGACTACAAGACTACCCTGTACGTTAGCTAACTTGACCAAAGGGGGAAAAAATTCACTTTTAGTTCTAGCCACACTAAAATGTTCATGTTTCCCAAATGTATACACCCAAGAAAAATGAAAACATGTCTACATCAAAGTTTATATTCAAATGTTAAAAGCAGCATTACGTATATAATAAAAAAATACATAAATAACCTAAATGTCCATCAATGGATGAATGGATAAACAAAATGTAGCATATCCACAAAATGGAATACTATTTGGTCATAAAGTCATGAAGTACTGTTACATGCTACAACAGGGATGAACCTTGAAAACATTATGCTAAGCAAAAGAAGCCAATCACAAAAGATCACATATTGTATGATTCCATTTATATGAAATTTCCAGAACAGGAAAATTTATACATACAGAAAGTTGCCTAGGGCTGAAGGCAGAGTGGGGGGTGTTGGAGGGTGATGGATAAAGAGTATGATGGAGATGGGTGGGGGATGACAAAGTAAATATTCTAACACTGATTGTGGTAATGGCCGTACAACTCAGAAGAGAACAAAAATCACTGAACTGTACACTTGAAGTGGATGAACTGTATGTGAACTTTATCTTAAGAAAGCCGTTAGGAGAAAAGAAAATCTCCTGTTCTAGGACACTTTTCCTGCTCCCAATAAAACTGATCATTCTAATCATGAGTTCCCACTGTTTCCTGCAAGGTGTTTGAGTATATGCAACTGATATTGTTCTTCACTTATTTATTGTCCATTTACCTCTACTAAAGTGTGCATTCCTCAGGCAGATAATTGGCTCATTTTTCTTAGAATCCACAGTTATCTGTACACTGTGTACACACTAAGTGAAAGAGCACATCATGAATATTTACTAAAAGATGGTCTAAACAGCGGTCATGTGGAAAAGGGACTGTACTTGTTTCACATACTCCAATGGGCAGAAATGAAAGTTACAATGACGGGTTTTAAGAATTTTCAAAAATCAGGGTTGTCTTTCTCTAAAACAAAGGTTTCTTGGTTCTGTGAATTCTCCGAATTGACACTCAAATTGTGAATGTATGTGTAAATAGTATGTGAATTTTTCTAGGGAGAAACTCTAACTTTCATCAGATTCTCAAAGGGGTATGTAACCCCAAAATGGGTAGGAATTACTATTTTTTTTCTTTTTAAAAAATTTTAGGGGTGCCTAGTTGGCTCAGTCAGTTGAGCATCCAACTTAGGCTCAGGTCATGATCTCATGGTTTGTGGGTTCAAACCCTGCGTCAGCCTCTATGTTTACAGCTCAGATTCGAGATGCTTCGGATTCTGCTTCAGATTCTGTGTCCCCCTCTCTCTCTGCCCGTCCCCTGCTCACACTCCCTTTCTCAAAAATAAACATTAACAAGATTTTAATTAAATTTAATCCCAGTAAACATACAGGGTTATATTAGTTTCAGGTGTGCAATTTAATGATTCAACAATTCCATGTATTACTCAATGCTCATCAAAAGTGTAGTCTTGGGGTGTCTGGGTGGTTCAGTTGGTGGAGTGTCTGACTCTTGGTTTTGGTTCAGGGGATGATCTCACAGTTCATGGGATCGAGCCCTGCGTCAGCCTCCATGCTGGCAACACAGAGCCTGCTTGGGATTCTAACACTCTCTCTCTCTCTCTCTCTCTCTCTCTCTCTCTCTCTGCCTCTCCCCCACTTGTGTGCACATGCACCCACACTCTCTAAATAAATAAATAAGCATTAAAAAAAATGTAGTCTTTAATGCCCTTCATCTATTTCACCCATCCCCCAACCTACCTCTCCTCTGGTAACCATCTGTTTGTTCTCTATAGTAAGAGTCTGTTTTGTGGTTTGTCTTTTTTTCCTTTTTATTTAATTTTTATTTTGGCTTTTTATATTTTAGTTAGTTAATACACAGTGCAATATTGGATTCAGAAGTAGAATTCAGTGATTCATTACTTAGATACAACATCCAGTGATATCATGACAAAGAATTATTCACCATAATCAAGTGGGATTTATTCCTGGGCTGCAGGGCTGGTTCAATATTAGCAAATCAATCAACATGATACACATTAATAAAAGGATAAGAACCATATGATCCTGTCAATAGATGCAGAAAAAGCATTTGAAAAAAATATAGCATGCTTTTTTTTTTTTTAATATTTATTTTTGAGAGAGTGAGAGAGACAGAGCGTGAGCGAGGGAGGGGCACAGAGAGAGAGAGAGGGAGACACAGAATCTGAAGCAGGCTCCAGGCTCTGCACTGTCAGCACAGAGCCCAATGCTGGGCTTGAACTCATGAACCATGAGACCATGACCTGAGCCGAACTCAGACGCTTAACCAACTGAGCCACCCAAGTGCCCCATGAATTCTTTAATGTTTAATTTTGAGAGCAAGTGCACAAGCAGAGAGGAGGGGCAGAGAGACTGGGGGACAGAGGATCCTAAGTCAGCTCCACACTGACAGCAGAAAGCTTGAGCATCCGTTCTTGATAAAAACCCTCAACAAAGTAGGGATAGATACAACATACCTCAATATCATAAAGACCATATACCAAAGACCCACAGCTAATATCCTTAAAGGGGAAAAACTGAGAGCCTCTCTCCTACTATCAGGAACAAGACAAGGATACCCATTCTCACCATTACCATTTAATATAGTACTGAATGTCTTAGCCTCAGCAATCAGACAACAAAAAGAAATAAAGGACGTACAAATTGGCAAGGAAGAAGTCAAACTTTCACTCTGCAGACAATGTGACACTCTATGTAGAAAACCCAAAAGACTCCACCAAAAAATTGCTAGAATACATGAATTCAGCAAAGTCATAGGATATAACATCAACTGTGCAGAAATCTGTTGCATTTCTATACACCAGTAATGAAGCAGCAGAAAAAGAAATCAAGGAATCAATCCCATTTACAACTGTGCCAAAAACAAGAAGATAGTTAGGAATAAACCTAACTAAAGAGGAAAAAAAAAAAAAAAAAAAAAAAAATCTGTACTCTGGAAGCTACAGAAAACTTGCGAAAGATACTGAAGAGGACACAAAGAAATGGAAAAACATTCCATGCTCATGGATTGGAAGAACACTGTTAAAATGTCTATACTACCCAAAGCAATCTACACATTTAATGCAATCCCTATCAAAATACCTGTACCACCAGCATTCTTCACAGAGCTAGATCAAACAATCCTAAAATTTGTATGGAAGCACAAAAGACCCTGAATAGCCACAGCAATTCTGAAAAAAAAAATAAAACTAGAAGTATCATGATTCCAGATTTCAAGCTATATTATAAAGCTGTAGTCATCAAGACAGTATGGTTCTGGCAGAAAAACAGACATATAGATCAATGGAACAGAATGGAAAACCCAGAAATGGACCCACAACCATATGGTCAACTCATCTTCAACAAAGCAGTCTCTTCAGCAAACAATGTTGGGAAAACTGGACAGCGACATGCAGAAGACACACTGGACCACTTTCTTACACTATACACAAAAATAAACTCAAAATGGACGAAAGACCTAAACGTTTGTAAGACAGGAAACCATCAAAATCCTAGAGGAGAACAAAGGCAGCAACCTGTGATCTCGGTCAGAGCAAATTCTTACTAGACACATCACTGAAGGCAAGGAAAACAAAAGCAAACATGAACGACTGGGACTTTACCAAGATTAAAGATTCTGGGGGTACCTGGGTGGCTCAGCCAGTTGAGCATATGACTTTGGCTCAGGTCATGATCTCATGGTTCATGAGTTCGGGTCCTGCATGGGGCTCACTGCTGCCAGCGCAGAGCCCTCTTCAGATCCTCTGTTCCCCTCTCTCTCTGCCCCTCCCCTGCTCATGCTCTCTCAAAAATAAACGTTAAAAAATCCACAAAGATGAAAAGCTTCTGCACAGCAAAGGAAACAATCAACGAAACTAAAAGGCCGCCTACAGAATGGGAGAAAATATTTGCAAACAGCACATCTGGTAAAAGATTAGTATCCAAAATCCATAACTTCTCAAACTCAACACCCAAAAAAACAAAATGGACCCAGTTAAGAAATGGCAAAACACATGAATAGACACTCTTCCAAAGAGGACATCCAGCTGGCTAAGAGACACATAAAAAGACGCTCAACAACACCATCAGGGAAATACAAATCAAAATCATAGTAACATATCACTTCACACCTGTCAGAATGGCTAAGATTAACACAAAAAACAACACATCCTGGTGAGGATGTGGAGAAAGGGGAACCCTCTTGCACTGCTACTGGGAATGCAAACTGGTGCAGCCACTCTGGAGGACAGTATGGAGGTTCTTCAAGAAACTAAAAATAGAACTACCCTATGACCCGGCAATTTTACTACTAGGTATTTACCCCAAGGATACAAAAATACAGATTCAGAGGGGTACATGCACTCCAATGTTAATAGCAGCATTATCAACAATAGGAATGGCTGTTTTTATTTTTTAATGTTTATTTATGTTGAGAGAGAGATGTGCTCACACAAGCACGCAGAGAAGGGGCAAAGAGAGGAGAGAGAGAATCCCACACAAGCTCAATGCTGTCAGCACAAATCCCAACACGGGGCTCGAACCCACAAACTAGGAGACCATGACCTGAGACAAAAATCAAGCGTCAGACACTTAAGGGACTGAGCCAATCAGGCACCCTGAAATCACTATTTTAAAAATGTGACATACCGGTGTGAGGATTTTAATTAATTTCTTTTTTTTTGAAGTCTAGTTGACATACAATGTTACTATGTCATACACCTGAAACTAATGTAATTCCACAACTCTATACATTATTATGCTCACAAGTGCAGCTATCATCTATACTGCACAGCCCTGTGACACCATTGGCTGTAACACCTGTGCTGTACTTTCATCCTGTGACTTATTAATTTCAAAACTGGAGGCCTGTACCTCCCACTCCTCTTCGTCTGTTTTCCCCATTCCCTCCCCCACCCCTCCCATTTCGGGATCATCAGTTTGTTCTCTAGGTTTATGGGTCTGTTTGTTTGCTCATTTGTTTAATGTTTTAGATTCCATTTCACATATAATTGAAATTATATGGTATTTGTCTTCCTGACTTATTTCACTTAGCATAATACCCTCTAGGTCCATAAAAGGGCAGAGGTTTTAGTTAGCAAAATTTCAGTTACTGGCATAGATCATTCAAGGTAAGTTTTTGCCTAGATTATACTCTTTTAGTAACTAATGCAAAAAGAGAATTCACAATATTAGTAGCTTCATGAACTTAACTTATTCACATTATTTATTGACTGCCATTTTAGCTAAATGCTAAATGAAATAGTTAGTGGTAGATAAGACAAAGTCCCTGTCTTCATGAAGCTTACATACTCGAAAGTAGAAACGGAAAAAAAGTGAGTAAACAAATAAGAACATTTCATACCATATAGTAATTCCTTCAAAAAGGAAAATAAAACAACATGAAGGACTAGGAAGTGATTCGGGTGGAGTTGTCTTAGCTAGGGAGAGTCTCTCTGAGGAGATTACATTTGAGCTGAAACTTGAGTAAGGAGAAGGAAGGTGAGGTAAGAACATTCCAGGGAATAAGGAGAACAGAAAGTGTTCTCATCTCTAAGATGACAACATTGAATATCAGCTCTTGAGTTCTCAAGGGAAAGAGCCACATTTAATCTCTCTACAACATGTATAAGAGTATCTCCCACTCACATTCAATGGAACTTATTCAAGATAATTCAGCATAATGGAATTCAATTCAGTGAAATACCATTTTAGAAGAATCTTTACTGCTCAAGATCATCATGAATTAATCTTCAAGGCAGACAAGACAGGATCATTAGACAAAGTGAGCAAAACCTTTAGGATTTTGTAACAAGGTAGAAAGAAAAAAAATAATGTGATAATTTTTTGGAAGTCTCTTCCAGGTAGATAGTTTTACAAGCATAAAGTTTATCAAGCAAATTCTATCAAGAGAATTCTGGGTTCAATATGTCCTCCACCCCTAGAATTTAGTGCTTTGCATTCTATAGTATTTCTAATTTATGATGTGCAAGAGAGTGGAACTATATAGTCAGTGTGCACAAATAACAGGGAAGTGGATCTCAGTTCAAAAGGAGCTGTCCAATCACCAAGGGCTGAATATTAGTGCAAGTGTCTGGAGACTATAAAACCATCAAGGGTATTACAGAGATTATTTACAGGAGAAAGTTCCTAGTAGAACTTCAAGACCTACAGAGAACTGTTCTAGTCCCTTCTCTCAACCTGGACATCCATCCCTTTACACTCATTATGGAAAAGCCCCTGAAAGCAACCAACACGGTGGGTTTGTAAACACCACAAAGATCATACCAATAACAAAGGATTACCAAACAATTTAAGTAAGGGGAAAGTAGTAATCTGTTCATCTCAGTAACTGAAATTTCAGTTAAAAATTTCAAATTATACTTAAAAAGGCACAAAAACAGGCTCAAGCGGGGCGGTGGAAGTACACAACGACTTAAGGCTAACCACACCGATATCAATTGACTTTATGTAAAAGCACGACAGAAAGCACACGGAAACCCCCGAGAGGGGAATGCAAGTGGAAGCCCTCCTGACTCAAAGCACCTGAGCAGATGGCGACAGCTGGGTTAAGGCAGTGAGGGCAAGGGGGAAAGCTTCGAACGGGTGTGCGACGGGCCACCGAGAGGGTGCCCAGGCGCGCGCGAACGCCAGCACTCCCGGCCCTTCCTGCGTCAGGAGGTCGAAGGGACCAGACAGCTGGAGGAGTCGTCCGCTGACGCCAAGGGACCCGCAGGGGCTTGGCACCTCCCAAACGCCGCCAGGTCCGCCCTCTCTAGCCCTTTCGAGGAGACCTGGAGCACCCCTCAGTGCAGCAGTGCTCTTCGCAGACTGAGGGGAAGCTAGCCCGGTTGCTCACCTTCCGGCGCCGGCGGCGGCTCCTGCCGCTTTCCACGGGACAGGAAGGCCTTGGGCAGCAGCAGCGACACAGCCAGGACGAGCCCCGAGGCCAGGGCCACCCTCTGCACGGTGGAGTACGCCATGGCCGCCGCCCTCGCCACAGGTGCCGACGCCAGCCGGAACCGGAACCGCAGCGCCGGCGGCCTCCTCCGACCGAACCGGGGCTGCGCGGACGGCGACGCGCGAGGGACAAGTGCGCCAGGCGCCCGCACCGCGGTCGCGGCCTCAGTACTCGCACCCGCGGCCTCCCGTCTTTGCCAACTGGAAACTCCTCCCTCTCCACGTCCCACGCCCAGGGGCGCGTCCTTCGGACCCGGGGCATTGGCGGTCCCGGCCTTCTGCGCATCCCGCTCACTGAGTGGCTGCGTCCGTGCGTCCGTCCGTCGGTCCGTCCCCTTACCGAAGGCAGCTCCCATTGCTCACAGCTGTTCTCAGTCTGTAGCCAAAGGAGCGAATGCTGAAACGCACGCCTAATGATTCCCCTCCACAGCGTAAAACCTTTCAAGAACGCCTCTTTATCCTTGGCACAGCCATCCGACTTGTTTCTATGCCCTGAAAGCTCTGAATGATTTGGTCTTAACAGTGCTGCATCCAAACTAGATCATTTGCTCTTTCCGCAGCATATTCCTTGCTTTCCGGGGGCCTTGGCTTGTCCTGTTCCCTCTGCCTGGAAAATTCCTAACGCCATCTCCACCGGGTAAATACTTCTCTGTAGAACAACTGGAAAAAAAAAAAAAAAAAACAAAAAAAACCACTCTCTTCGTGAAACTTTTCTAGTCAGCTTCTCCTTCCTCTGCATTCCCACAGTCCTCCATTACTGTCTTTATTATTTAATGTTTATTAGCTAAATGAATAAGCATTTTATGAACATTCAGTTCTTCTGATGTATCAAATCCGGAAATGGCACTCCAAAGTATAATGAATAAGATGGGTTTCCTTATGAGACAGATAGATATCTATGCAGAATATTTTCTGCATTTTCTGGAGTAGTCAGCTCAACTGGAAGGAGAGGGTCAAGACAAGCTCCTCAAAGTACGTGAAATTCGAGTGTGTTTTTGAAAAATAAGTCACTAGACAGGTGGGAGGATTTAGAGTATTCAGGCAAAGGATGCAAAGAAGGCAAAGGCATGAAAGCCTGTGTGTGTTCCAAGAATTGCTAGTGATTCACTTTGGCTGAGCCACAGGGTTGCTGACAATATAAAGTGATAAGACTACAAATATAAGCAGGAGCTAGATTGTGAGAAGCTTGGATATAACTTCCAGTTCAACATGGCAGATGGAACACATCCATTTATCTTTGCTTCCCCCAGACACCTCACAAAAATGAAAATAAGGAGATAAAGTGTATCAACTACAAGACTAAGGAGAATGGGAGAGAATATGACAAGGGACAAGAAAGGTCAACATTTTGTTAAAACACAACACTATCCAATAGAAATTGGATAGTCACGTATGTAATTTAAAATTTTCTAGTAGCCACATTAAAAAGGTGAAAAATGGGTGAAGTTCATTTAGTCCATTTTGTTTAACCCAATATACCCAAAATATTTCAACAGGTGTAGCACTAGTCAGTCACATTTCAATGGCTTAATAGCCATGTGTGACTAGTGGCTACCATATAATGGCATAAAAAGTGAAATACATACAGAGGGAAAGCCCCTAAAAAGGAAACTAATTTGTCCCTCAGAACCTAGGAAGTCTTAAGAATTGGAGGCACTGAGTATTCCTTTAAAGGCAGAGATGTAGCGTGGGGCTGCATAAAGAAGGTTTGGTTGAAAGTCTGGTTAAGAAGCAGGTGATATCCTTTAAATCTTGTTCCTCAATCTTGTTCCAGGTGGTTGCCCCTACCAGCATGCTCTGGCATCATCAATCTCGATATCATCAACATCACTAAAAGCTATTGAGTACTTACTATGTTCCAGGTATTTTACGTATCATAACAATTGTATGGACTAAGCAATATTGTATACCCATTTTACAGATGATAAAACCAAGAAACAGAAAACTTAAAAGTAACTCCCCCCGAATGACACAGAAGTCAAAACCCATTATTTGAACCCGGGCATGCTTACTCCAGGACTTGCCCTCTTAACCACCAGTTTTACTCTCTGGAACCAGGGAAGCTCTGGACTCATGGATAACAGGTGCAGTTTATGGAGGTGATGACTGAGGGGATAGGACTTCTAAGAGGTGCAGGGAAAAGTGCAATGACCCCCAAAATTATGGTTTGGATGACTGGATAGACATTGATTCCATATAACAGAATCATGAGAATGGATTAATTAGGTTTGTGAAAAAGAGTTCCAATTTTGACTAGTTGAGTTTGAGTTCCATGAAATACCCATGTACAGCTATCCAGTTGGATATGTGAGTCTGAAACTAAGAAGAGAGGTTTGGGCCGGAAACAAATATAGAAGCGATCAGTCCATCAATAGTAAGTGAAGGCTGGGAGAAGATAACATTAGCAAGAGTGCTCATGTAAAGTGATGAGAGGCCACAGTAGGAAACTCGGATTACACCATGATATTGAAGTTCCCAAGTAGGAGAACAGAAATAGGGTGGAAAAGATAGTGACCTGGATGTTAAAATCTTGAATAAGAAGTTACTGAAACTTAGAATAAGAAAGTTAGAAGGTGACAGAAACAAAACGTATAATGAGTGGCCAGATGACATGCTCTTCTAAGGAGTGGTAGGATTTGTGTTGGTTTTGAGAGTGGTTGTAACAACGGCAGCAGGCTCTGCGAGGAATACTTTTAAGTCCTTTACATGCAGAAACACACTGATGATAATACGAAACTGAATAAATGCCTGCCCTTAATCACAACTGTACTTTTTAATCATTGTATTTTTTATTTTCCTACATTTGAACAAACTTCTTTTCCTCCCGCCTGTGGTCCCACTGCCACAGACCTTGTAAATTGCTCCCTAGAAGCTTTCTCCTGTGTTGCTGGAGTTCTTATCCTTATGCTAGTTACCTTTCCAGCATTCCTGATTTACTTTTGTTACACTACTCTTGACATCCAATTTCAGCCCAGAGACGACTGCTCACGGATCGTGAGACCAAGGACAGAGAACCTACCTTTCTCTGGTGTGCAGTAGGAGGCAGAGAGGGGACTCTTCCAGCCTTAAACCCCAAGGAAAGGAAAGACCTCTGTTCGTCTCCTTCTCCTTAGAAGCTTCTACTCCGCCTTTTAATGACCAGCAGGTCTCCCTGAGATGAGGCGCTTGAGAGCCCACAGCTGGAGCCACTGACCTGCAGCTGCTGTCAGTGATTTCTTTCTCTCCGCCCCTTTCACAGCTGACCTTGCCCTAATATAGAAGGCCCAAACAGGTCTGAACCTCTTCCAGGAAGCTCTCCTGGACACCACAACTCATGCTGACTCTTCTTTCATTGGACTGCTGTGGACACTATTTATCATGGGTTTGTTGGGTCTTTTCACCTGGGCAGGAACCGCAGGAGGATAGGGTTATGTCTTCTCTCCTTGACATGGCCGAGCACAGAACTGGTTCACAGTAGATAGTTATTGAAGTATGATGTTGCTGGCTTCCCACACACACTGATTTTGCCACTGCTCTGAGCAACTATGTATCTTCCTAGGAATCAACAGTTTTCTTGAAGAGTCACCCCAAAAGATATTTAAACTTCCACTTACAAAATAAATAAGCCCTGGGCATGTAATGTACAGCATGGTGACTATGGTTAATAATAATGTGTTGTATATTTGAAAGTTGATAAGAGAAATCTTTAAAGTTCTCATAAGAAAAGGGGCACATGGGTGGCTCAGTCAGTTGAGCGTCCAACTTTGGGTCGGGTCATGATCTCGCGGTTCATGGGTTCAAGCCCCGCATCAGGCTCTGTGCTGACAGCTTGGAGCCTGAGGCCTGCTTCAGATTCTGCGTCTGCTTCTCTCTCTGCCCCTCTCCTGCTCACGCTCTCTTTCTCTCTCAAAAATAAATAAAAACATTTTTTAAAAGTACCTGTAAGAAAAAAAATTGTAACTGTGTGGTGATTGATGTTAACTATGCTTAGTTTGGTCAGCATTTCACAATATATGCAAATACTGAATCATGTTGTATACATGAAACTATCATGTTCTTTTTTTAAAACTATGTTCCATGTCAATTTTAATATTCAATATACTTATATTTCAATTAAAAAGACATGGTCAAAAGAAGAATCAAACCAAAGAGTCTCATTTCAAAAAGTCACTGATTTTGTCCACAATAGGTTTCTCTATCCCATCCACCAAATTTGCCCCTTAGTGACCATGATGGTTCATTTTATGTGTCAACTTGGCTGGGCCACAGTGTCCAGATATGTGGTCATACTTTATTCTGGATGTTTCTGTGAGGGTGTTTTGGGTGAGAGTAACTAAAATCTGTGGAGTTTGACAGGGCACCTGGGTGGCTCAGTGGGTTAAGCTCAGGTCATAATCCCATAGGTTTGAGCCCCATGTCAGGCTCTGCATTGAGAGCACAGAGCCTGCTTGGGATTCTGTCTCCCTCCCTTTATGTCTCTCTGCCCCTTCTCCCCCTCTCAAAATAAATTAAAAAAATTTAAAAATCTGTGGAATTTGATAAAGCAGATTGTCCTCCATAATGTGGGTGGGCCTCACCCAATCAGTTGAAGGCCTGAACAGAACAAAAAACTGATCTCCCCTAAGAGAGAATCCTGGCAGCACTTGTGTGGTTCAGTCAGTTGAGTCTCCAACTTTGGCTCAGGTCATAATCTCACAGCTCATGGGTTTGAGTCCCACATCGGGCCCTATGCTGACAGCTCAGAGCCTGGAGACTGCTTCAGCTTCTGTGTCTCCCTCTCTCTCTGCCTGTCTCCCACTCATGCTCTGTCTCTTTCTCTGTCAGAAAATAAATAAACATTAAAAAGAGAGAGAGAGAGAATTCTGCAGCAGGAGCTCTTCAGACTTGAACTGCAGCATCAACTCTTCCTGGATCTCCAGTCTGTCAGCCCACCCTGAAGATTTTGGACTTGCCTGGCTTCTATAATCACATCAGCCAACTCCTTAAAATCTCTGTCTCTCTCTCTCTTTTCCCCCTCCCTTCCCCTCCCCTCCCCACCCTCAGTCACACACACACACACACTTCCAATTGGCTCTTTCTCTGGAGAACTCTGATGAATACAGTGACTTTGGCCACTTCCAAAATTGAATTCCCCCTGCAACTGAGGCTTTTCCATCTCAGAGGAGATTCCAGGGATGCACCTTGGTCTCTGAAAACAGTTCTTAAAAAAGCCCAAAGAACCACAGCAGGCCATTGTGAAGAGTCACGGACCCTTAATATAGGTAGGAAATTGGGGTGGTTCAGGGAAATGAGACCCAAGTATCCAGAACACTAAGCAGAAGGGAGCAAGGTGTGTAACTCCCAAGTCCAGAATGAAGAGGTTAAATAAGAAAGGCAGGAAGATGGGGCAGGATGCCTACAGAGGGTATACTGGACCCAGACCTTGAAAGAAGGGTAGAATTTCCATCAAGGATAAAGGAAATGTGCTAAATCGCCTGTCAATTGTGGATGTCCAGAATCTTTTGAATACCCTTTCTTTGATGTTATCTGCATCAAGAACCTCCCTTTCTCAATGCGGAGTCCAGCAAATGGTATTGCCCCTCGCCACTGGGGCACAGGTATATAACTGGTTCCCTAATCAGACACACCCATGTGGGACTTTGGTTTGGAAGTTATCTATGAGAGGAAACAGCAATGCTGGGCTGCCTTTTCTGATGGTCCCAGGTGGCAGCAGAGGTGGGATATTCCTGCAGTTGGTGGTGACCACAAGCAGGTCTGGGGTCGGTGGCAACAGAAGTCCCGTGAGAGGCCAGCTCTGCGGCACAGTTCTAGGAGTTGTTTCAAGCTCCAGAGCCCCAGTTTCCTCACCTGTGAAATGGAGGTTGTGCCGTCTCCCTCCCTGAGCTAGCAAATGTGACGGAGCCTGGAAGGCAATTGGGTGTGAGATGAAACAACAGCCGGAGCTGTGGCTCAAAGCAGGTCAAAAGGAAGAAAACTAGAATCAGAAAAGGGGAGGCAGTTTCAGACGAAAACCCACTGGGAGGACCCTAAAGCTTTACCTGACCAGGACTGGGTGGGTAGAGGCGAGGGGCATGAGGCCCCAGGCTTCCTGCTGGTGGTTGGTCAAAGTATGAGAGTCCTGACCACTCTCCTACCACCTCTCTTCACTGGCCCCTGCCCCCGGCGGATGCAGCGCAGAGAGAAGTCACAGTTGGATACCTTGGGCCTTTCTGCCTCGAATGAGAAGAAATAGTCTTTGGCTCCAATTAATTAAGCAAACTGATAGAAATTCCCTGCCTAAGTCACACTTTGCATATCCATAATCTCTGCGCTACATTTTCTGTATACTTTACCCCTGGGTAAAAATTGGTGAGCATTTAAATGCTTCCTCACATAATCTTGCTAAAGCACACCCTTGCCTATAAATATTCATGCCACTGCCAAAACATTTGCAAGCTTTCCCCAAAGGTGAAATGTGTGTAATGTACTTTGTCTTCTGGGTATAAATATTATCCAATACATTTTGGTTAATATGAATACACTAATTATTCCTGTAACCCTTTTAAAAAGGGTCATCTTCATGATGTGAATTTTTAAAAAATGTAATTACAGTAATTGGATACTTAATCTAATTAAAATTTGCTTTATCTTTAATGGGAATTTTTCTAAAGAGGGAGAATGACAATGGCCTTTTTGATAACGACTGTTTTCTTCCTGCAGGGGGATCGGGTTGGTGAAAACTGGAGAACCAGGCAGTTTGGGGTCTGTCAGTGCCCTGGTTGCTGGGCAAAGGCAATCCAGGCTTCGCCTTAGGACTCAGTACTTATAAAATGAATATCGGTTTTAGTTACTGAAGAGAGTGGAGGAAAGGACTAGGGGAACATTTTCTATTCCAACAGATAAAGCTGCCCCCTTACTAGGAAGCAGCCTTCCATTCCTCTGGACCTGTGATTGGCCCATGGTGGGAACTTGAACCTCGGCCTGCTAGATCAGGATCCTTCACAGAGCTTGCTGGAGCTGGAGGAGAAGCAGCTCCATGATGCTTTGGGGGACACAGTGCTACAAGGAGTTGTAGTGAATGTTACAGGTGCTCACTCAGATCCCAGTGGTTCACCTTTGAGGTCACCCGCAGATAGCTCCTGTATGTAGGTTGGAGTCCTGCATCTGTCTGCATAAGGCCATTCTCTAAACTGTGGAACAAGCTAGACCTGCTGGAAGCTATCACCCCAGAGCAACTCTCAGACAACGAGGGAGGGGAGCTGGTAGATAACTACCCTAGGGTGGACAACCTGAGGGGTTCTCTGCACATTCTTTCCCAGGCATCCCAGTGGGATTAAGCTCTAACTGCTGCCACCACAACCTGCTTGTTAACATACCCATTCTGGGGCTTCATCTCCTTCCTTATCTCTCTTTGCCACTCCCTTCTTGAGATGATCTTCCAAATAAAGTAGCGCAAAGTCTTACCTTGAAGTCTGCTTTGGGGGAGACTAAACTAAGACAGATGCAAGGTTGGGGTCTCCAGGCAGATGATCTCTCCACCATATGGAATAGGCCTGTCTGGAGGACAGAGTGAAACCAGCAGAAATAAGCAGAAATGAGGTAGATGGAGAACAAGCCTGGTGTGGAATCCAGGCTCCAACCCCAGACCCTTCTTGCTTCCTGCTCCTCCTTTGATTCTGTGGGTTTCCTGGAAATCTCCCCGCCATAGGAGTCAATACATTCCTCCCATTCTTTTCCATATGTGTTAAGCTTGCCTGATTGGGTTGGATTTTTGTTTCTTGCAACCGAAAGTATTGTAACTTTTGCCCAATGAGTGAGTTTTGCCTAACAAGTTACAAAATAACTTTTGTAAGTAAGTGAGTTTGCATGCAAAGCACTTAGACTAAAACTTGCCTCTGATTGATTGTTACCACCATCATCATTATTATTGTTAAATGCATATTGTTATTATTCAATGTCTGACCTGCTTCCAGAAGGGCATATGGTTCCAGATCCTAGAGCCTAGAAAAGAGTCACAAAAGAAGTCAGTTTAATTCTACCTAATTTTCTCCCTTTTGTCTTTTTTTATAACTTGAAATAAAAATTATTCTATTTTGCTTAAGGGTCACGTTCACTTTGCTCTAATTTTGTTACCAAATCTGAGTGGCATAGAGAAACTGCTGAGCACGAATGCCCCAGTCAGGTTCAAGTCATGGTGGGCTCTGACTGGCTACAGGACCACATTAGGATTGTCATGGGTCATTGGTGCTTTTGCCTTGATGGGTCCCATCTTCCATAAAACATATTTAAAGTTACATTTTATGACTGCATTGGTATAAAAACAAATATGTTACTATTAGATATCAAGGCATTTTCTGCTAAAAATTCATTTTTCCTTCTGGTTTTAAGACAAATGGAAACATTTTAGTAACATGCCTTCTGCTTGGTGTTTCCTATAACACGTACTTTTTTTTTATTTTAAATTTATTTGTTTAAATTCAACACATAATTGTTTTTCATTGCATCAAGTACCATAGAAATAGAATATTGCCATTTTTAGAAAAGTTTCCAGGCAGATGTTTCCAGAAGTCTTGATGTTGGCACAGGGAAAATGCTCCTGTGAATCTCCTGGCAAGGTCCATTGAGTCATCTATACGGAGTCGGGGTTGAGACAATGAGGACAAGGGGCTTCTAAGAATAAATTAAAGTGATGTTTTCCTTCAATGAGAGGCTGTTATGTTGTAAACTTTGGGATCTCTGGTGGCTCAGAGACAGGAATTCAACAGCAAGGAACTGGGGAAGAGAGGGCAGGGTTTGAGGGCCTGTGGTTGGTAGAAGAGAGAGTCAGCCAGGAAATAGCTCCCTATGTATGATGAGAGATGCTCGGTAGATTATGGTTTCAGTAAAGTGATATCCAGGGTTTCCTCCTGCACTGCATTCCTCTTATGGTTTCTTCGAGCCTTTAGAAAAGTCTGTGGTACACAATGGACTGTGCCATTGGTGCTGGAGAATATGGGAGAGGATTGGTCCCTGCTTGGAGCGAGGCACTCTCATCTCCTAAGACCAGGGCTGAGGAAGCAGTATCGAATCAGTAGACAATGCTAATCCCAGCAGCCAAGGTGACAAGAAACAATGTGCATGGAGGGCTGTGGGGTGACCAGGTGAAAGAAAAGGCAGGCTACTGCATGTTTGGTAAGAATGCACTTGAAACAAAGGCTGTTTCTCCCAAATGCAATGGAAGACAGTGATCCTGGAAGGGAAAGGTGGTAGAGAGAAGGATTGGACCCTACTATTATGTGGCTAAGGGACCCAAAGCAGCCATTTGTAAATACAGTGTCCTTGCCTCTCTGAACACATCTCCTATGATGTCTGTGCTTCGAGCTGCAGCCATGTTAGCCTCCTTGCTCACACACACAGGCCTGGGCAGCACCACCCTGAGTCTTTGAACTCTTGTCCCAAATATCTGCATGGCTCAACCTCTCTCCTCCTTTAAGTCTTTGCTCAAACATTGCCATTCTCAGTGAGACTTTCTGTGGTCAACTTATGTAAGGTAAACACTCCTTTATCCACCTGCACTGCTTTATTTTCCTCCATGGCACTTGTCTTAGCCAGTTCAGGCTGGTATAACCAAGCACCACAGACGGGTGACTTATCAACAACATAGCTATATTTCTCATAGTTCTGGAGGCTATCATCTGAGATCAGGGCACTGGTAGATTTGGTGTCTGATGAAAGCCTGCTTCCCAGTTCATGGATAGCCATCTTCTTCTGGTGTCCATGGCAGAAGAGGCAAAGGAGCTCTCTGGGGTCTCCTTCATAAGGACACTAATCCAACTCATGAGGCTCACCATCATCATGACGTAATCATCTCCCAAAGGCTCTTCCTCCAAATACCATTACATTGGGGATTAGGTTTCAACGTATGAATTTCAGAGGGGCACAAACATATACTATACAGCAACACTTATCACATTCTATAGGTTATTACTTTGGTTTCTCTCCTGTTTCTCCCCCACTAGAGTGTAAGCTGCACGAGGGCAGGGAATGTGGTCCGTTTTGCTTACTTCTGCTTCCCAAGTGCCTAGAACAGTGCCTGGCACATGGTAGGCATCAATACATATTCTTTGAATGGTTTGATGATGATGACAACATATAGATTTTATAGATAAAATGCTTTGAAAAATCCCCTCAACTGGCTGGAAATAAGTTACATGCATATTATATAGCAGCTGAAAACTACAATTGGGCAAATGAAGTGGGAACAGTTTTACATTGAATGATTGATCATCCACATTCTCATGTTTGGCTTAGATGGTGTTTATCATGCTGAGTGGTTTTTAAATGCTCTTCTGTAGAAACTCAGGTGCTGCAGGGCTTTCTTCAATGTTTGTTCTTATTTTTGTCCAAATATATTCTAACTATATTTAGAATAACACGTACTCAAATGTAGTATATGTTAAATTTGAATATATTGACAACTCCTGATGTGTTAACTACTACTGTCATGTTAACACATTTTTAAAAGGTAGAGCCTCAGCATAAAGATTCTTCTTTCATTTCTCCAAACATATTTGAATTTCTTATAAATATTTCCATAAAACATAATAAGTTTGGAGTTCTCCATTTTTGACACTTTATTTAATAAGGAATGCAAGCAGTTAGGTAATTTTGGTGATTCTCTATTGGACACAAACACACCAATTTTCTACTATTCTCTTTCAAGCTTCTGAGGTTAATTAAAGATAATCTTGAGGATGCAAGGCATAAAATATGTTTCCATTTGCATTACCTCAGAATGTTCTCAATACCATGTGACCAAAACAAAAGGTAGAAATCGACTGGGCTTCAAAACTGATAAGTAGCAGAAACTCTACTCAGTAGCCTTGCTTTCACGATTTTGTTTTGAAATAGTAATTATTTTTTATTTTATTTTTTATTTATTTTTTTTTTAAATTTTTTTTTTCAACGTTTTTTTATTTATTTTTGGGACAGAGAGAGACAGAGCATGAACGGGGGAGGGGCAGAGAGAGACGGAGACACAGAATCGGAAACAGGCTCCAGGCTCTGAGCCATCAGCCCAGAGCCTGACGCGGGGCTCGAACTCACGGACTGCGAGATCGTGACCTGGCTGAAGTCGGACACTTAACCGACTGCGCTACCCAGGCGCCCCATGAAATAGTAATTATTTTTTAATCTGTGGTACTTTGGGCACAGTCTTCTCTATTTTCTGTTTTGTTTTGTTTGTTTTTCTTATGCAACTAATGAACTATGTTAACAAATAAACTAGTGGCACCACAAGGGCACAGTCTTATGTCTTCATAAAGCCTTGGCAACCTGTAGGTCCAAGCATTATACTCTTTCCCCCTCTGTCTGGGTTGATACAACTGTTTGTTCACAACAAGGTTTTGAATGTGGAAAGCTAAATGTTCACTGGGGATTTTTTTTTTTTTTACGGTTTTAAATTTACAAATGTAAAATTCACTTTTTCTATGAGTTTTTACACATACTTGGATCCTTTTAACCACCACTTCACACAGGATACAGAACAATTCCAACACCCCCGAGAATTCCCATGTGCTGCACCTTTGTCTTCAGATCCTCTCCCTGTACCCATCCCAGACAACCATGGATCTGTTTTCTGTTTCTATATTTTATTTTTATTTTTTAATTTTTTTGGGGGGGAGGGCAGAGGGAGAGAAAGAATCTCAAGCATGGTGCCTGATGTGGCGCTCAATTCCATGACCCTGGGACCATGACGTGAGCCGAAATCAAGAGTCAGATGCCCAACTGACTGAGCCACCCAGACACCCCTGTTTCTATATTTTTGCCTATTCCAGAATCATGGAATCATACAGTATGTAATCTTTCGAGATTGGGTTCTTTCACCTAGAAAAATGTATTTGAGATTCATTGAAGTTATTGTGTGTATTAATAATTCATTGCTTCTTATTGCTGAGTGGCATTCTATTGTACAGATATAACACAGTTTATCTATTCACCTATTGAAGGACATTTGGATTGTTTTGAAGTCTTGGTGATTACAAAATTTTGCTATGAAAATTTTTTTGTTTATTTATTTTGAGAGAAAGAGTGTGTGTGAGCAGGGGAGGGGGAGAGAGAGAGAGAGTATCCCAAGCAGGCTCTGCACTGTCAGCATAAAGCCTGAGGTGGGGGTTGAACCCACAGGCCATGAGATCATGACCTGAGACTAAACCAAGAGTCAGTTGCTTAACTGACTGAGCCACCCAGGCACCCTGCTGTGAACTTTTTTGTACATTTTTTTAATGTGAGCATAGGTTTTCATTTATCTAGGGTAAATACCAAGAAATGGAATGCAAAGGACTTAGTGTTGGTAAATAGTGTTTCACTTTCCTTTTTTCAAAAAAAAATTTTCATGTTTATTTTTGAGAGAGAGAGACAAAGTGTGAGTGGGGGGGAGGGGCAGAGAGAGAGAGAGAGAGACACAGAATCCAAGGCAGGCTCCAGGCTCTGTGCTGACAGCACAGAGCCCGATGGGGGGCTCAAACTCAAGAACCATGAGATCATGACCTGGAGCGGAAGTTGGATGCTTAACCGACTGAGCCACCCAGGCACCCCAAATGTTTCACTTTTTAAAGAAACCGCCTCACTATGTTTTCCGGAGAGCTGTAATATTTTGCATTTCTACCAGGAGTGTATGAGAGTTCCAGTTGCTCCCTGTCCTTATCAGCACTTGATATTGTCAGTTTTCAGTTTTTAACTTTAGCCATTCTGATGTGTACATACTGGTATGTCATTGTGGTTTTAATTTACATTTATCTGACTAATGATGTTGAGCATCTTTTCATGTGCTTATTCATTAATATACCTTCTTTTGTGAAATATCAATTTAAACCATTGCCATTTAAACAACTAAGTTGCTTATTTATTGTTGAGTTTTGAGAGTTTCTTTATATTTTCTGCATACAAGTCATGTCTGGCATATGATTTGCAAATATTTTCTCCCAACCTGTGGCTGATATTTTTTATTCTTCTAGCAGTATCCTTCACAAAGCAAAAGTTTCAGTTTTGATGAAGTCTAATTTATCGATATTTTCTTTTATGGATTGTGTTTTAGTGTCATACCTAGGAACTCTTTGCCTAACGCAAGGTCAAGAAAACTTTCTCCTATGTTTCTCTTCTATGAGTTTTATAGTTTTACATTTAGGACCTTTATCCATTTTGAGTTAATTTTTGTATATGATTGTTTTAAATTTTTGATATTTCAGAACCATAGGTTGTTTTAATTGTTTGAATTCCTTTCTAACTATAATGATTTTGTTTTTATAAAACTAATACATGCTTACTATAAGATACAATACAGGATACAAAGAAGAAAGTTAATATTCACTCCTAAATTCTACCACCTGGAAAGAAACATCTATAATTCTTGATGAACACTATTTTAGAAATCTCTGAGCATATATACAGATAGATGTGGGGGGGGGAGGGTGGAGAAAATGTGTGAAAGATAGGTAAGTATTTTTAATTTTCTTTGGGGACATTTTCATGTTAAGAAACACTAATTATACATAGTAGATTTCTTTAGTCTTCCTTACCTATCAACTTCTTCATAATCATGTTTTCATTTTTATTTTTATTCCATTTTATCTAGTGTGATTTCCTAAAATTCTGATCACGAGGATTCTGGCTGTATTTTCATTCATTTTTTTTTTCCTGTTATTTGTTGCTTCTAATGGGAGGTTGCTCTATATATCTCACTGTTTCTTGCTTGCTTGCTTGCTTGCTTGCTGAGAGAGGGAGAGAGAGACAGAGAGAGCACGAACTGGAGAGGAGCAGAGGGAGAGAGAATCTTAAGATTCTCTTAAGGGAGAGAGTTGAGCCTCTGTGCTCAACATGGAATCCCACTCTAAGCTCAATCTCATGACCTTGAGATCGACCTGAATTGAAATTAAAAGTCTTAAGCCACTGAGCCACCCAGGCACCCCTGTTTCTCTTGTTTCTTTTTGTTTCTATTTATTCTCTTGACTTTTGCCACCTTATTTATTATTTGCTATCCTATAAGCTCTTCACTACACCTTTGTGTCTCTTCTCTGTACTTTTCTTTAGAAAGAGAGATCATGTGATCTATAATTTAATGAAGGCTACCAAAAATTATTTGCATCCTTCCTTTGTTTTCTTAATTCCTCTTGAAATGTATGTCCTTCATCTGCTTTTTTTGTTTCTGTTCTTTTTTTTTTTTTTATGTTCCTCACCCCCTGCCCTTTGCTAAGCCCCTGTGTGACTTCCAGTTGGTTCTATCTCATCTTACAACTGAGTGGGTTGTTGAATAATAGTCTGGGGAGAGGAGAGAGCTAAGACGGTTAACAGCTTCCACTCAAGTGAGTAGTGGCAAACAGACTCTCAGCAATATTATTTCCCCTGCCCTAGGTGCCTGTTTTTCATCTGTTTTCAGCTTTCTAGAGGTCCAGAAGGCTCACAGTAGGGATCCTAACGTCACAGGTTCTCTTTAGTGTGATCTCACGACCCCCATTTAAGCTCTGCCTCTATACCACTTCACCTCTGGCTAGGAGTTTAGAAGTAGAGTCATAATTGTGTGTTGCATCATTTTCCCACCCAACTCATCTAACCTTCTTGCATGTCAAACTGGGTATCTCAGTCATTTCAGCTCCTGTGACCTGTCCATGTCCTGAGATCTGGTTGCTCCTATACCATAGCTTTACTTGGTAATTAATACCTAAAAATATGCTGCTAAGTCTTATTTGCTAATATTTTATTGAAGATTTTGGTTTTGTTATTCAAAATGAGATTAATCCGTAGTAGTTGTTTTGCCTTGTCCAGTTTTACTATCCGTATTTTACCAGCTTTGTAACAAATAACTTGGAGATCTCCTTTCCTTTTCATGCCCTGGACAGTTCAACTCCACAATTATTTGTTCCTCAGAGATTTGAATGAATTCACTTGTGAAGCTCTGTGTGTGTTTGTGTATGTATATATACAAGAAAATCATAAATTTTTTTTCAATATCTTCCATGATTATTAACAGTCTTTAGTCAGTTTTGGTAATAATATTTTCCTAGAAATAATTTCATATAGTTTTTAAAATACATGAACACAGGGTTGTGAAATTATAAAATTATCATTATTTTAATTTTCTACATATTTGCGGTTATTTCCCCGTTTTGTCTACTTGTGCTTCTTTGCTTTTTTACAAAAAAAATCTGATTAACTAGTAATTCATCTGTGTTAGTCTTTTCATCAGTTGGGCAGTTAATAAATTGTTCTTAATGAATGGATTTCTATTTTATTATTAATTTCTTCTTACTACTGTTCTTAGGATGATTTTGTTATTTTTTTCTTTGGCTGGATGCTTAAGTCACGGATTTTAATGGTTTCTTGTTTAATGTTTAATGTTCCTGAGACAGCGCTCCCTGGATACATGTGTGATCTCCCCTTATATATCACAGGGTCTCTTGGAATTTGGCATCAGGTCTGCAACTAGCCCTAGCCAATGCATTGTGAGCAGAAAGTGGTTTATATTTTGTCTGGATTGAAACAGTTATGAGCCGGTATGTCTTCTTCCTCCTTCTTCCTCCTTTTCCTTCTGCTTTACCACAATCTTGTAGGTTATGTGTTCCAGATGGTCCAGCTACAAGGCAGAAGATTCTCTATCAGCGTGCACCCCTGAGTGACTGATTGAAACAGGCATGTAGCATGAATAAGAACTAACCTTTACTGTGCTAAGTCCCTGCAACTTGGGGGTTTGCCTGTTGTGCTAGCTATTAGTTACTAACCTTGTCCAACAATGCATTTGTCTATGACTCTTCCTCTGAGTATAGCTTTAGACATATCCAAAGGTTTTGATATACAATTAAAACAATGATTTTTCCCCCCACTGCACGGAGATATATGTACCACTTCCCATTTGTTCAGTCTGGCAGCTGCAGGATACATCTGCTCAGTCCAGTTCTTCCAGTCCCAGTCTGGCCAGAACTCCAGGCCCTCCCACTCACTCAGGGCAGTCTATAAATGCAAACTGTGATTGCCCGCCAGACCCCCTGGGTGCCTACTGCACTTGCTCCTGACCTGCTTCTGCTCCAATGCCATGCCCTAGCAGGTTACCAGCTCTTGTTTCCATCTCTCCTTCACAAATCTGCTTCTCCTCCTTTGGTCTTGGCATTTGCAATCATCTCTCTGGTGGCTTATGGCTTTCCTCCGGAGTAGCTTGGATTCAGCTTACTCCCTTCAGATGGCTTCAGACAGCTGGTGCCCCAGCTCAGCCCTGCCTGGCCAGCTCAGGAAGTGAGTGTGGAGAATATGCCATCCTTAGGTTTCCCTGCAGACTCCTATCTTCTCTCATCCCTCTTCCTTCTTATGCTCCCTCTGTTGAGAGTCAGAAGTACATGCTGCACGCCATTGGTGCCTGGGGAGGTCCAGGTGGTCTCAGCCCTCACCTTGCCATAATGAGGGCTTCCCACACCCCATCGGGAGGCCCGAGGGGGAAGGAGATGGAGTGCCGCCACCGCCACCGTTTTCACAGCTTTGCAACAATCTGTATTCTTGGGCCTTTTCCTTAAGAGGGAGTGTGGGAATACATATGATTTATAATGTAAACAATATACACTGACAGGATGTGAATGAATAAAAGATGAATAAATAAAAGCGCAGGAATAAATAAGCCTCCTACCTTGGCCTTGCTCTGAGCAGCAAAGGAAATGGTGGGAACATCACAGCGGGACAGGGCAGCCAGGGGCTGCTGTCTCAGCATTCTTCCTCACCAGAAGGCTGGCCAGCCTCCCTGCCCATCCCCTCCCCCAGAGTCCTCCTGCGTTCAGGCAGATCTTCCATTAAGGGGGTGCAGTTTGGTGCACAGAGAAAGCACAGGACAGATGCGTAGCAACTGCAATGCGTAGCAGGTTGGCATCCTTTTCTCCTGCTACCCCCCAGGCCTGGTGTCCCCATCTATAAATGCAAGGATTAGACTACATGTCCTCTGAGTCCCTTAGGAATGTGCTTTAATAGTCCCTCTTATCAGGAGGGGCAGCGTGGTGCACCATATTTCTGGGCCTCAGTTTTCTCATCCATGACGTGGGGATTCTGATGGGAGGTCTCAGAGGGTCTTCTCTCTCTGATGGTCTGCTAGGTGGCTCTGACTCCCCTGCCTTCCTCCCAGAGATCACAAGAGGGGCAGTCTCTGTTCCCGGTGCAGTTTCAGTGCAGCTAGCTCTGGAACAGGCCTGGTTTTCTGGGCTGACGGCCCTCAGGCAGACTGGAAGCAGCATGGAGGTTACATCCATGTAAGTCATCCTATGACAAGTCAGGTCCCACGGCCGCCTCTTTCCTGCCTGGCCTGGAGGGGACAGGTAGCATCTCCTGCCTGAGAGGTCATATGCTCCAAGGTCCCTGCTCTGCGCCTGGGGGACAAAATCTGTCCTCAAGGAGCAACTCTATCAGATGGGGAGGTGGGGAAGAGGAACCCAAACCAGAGAGGGATCAGTACATTTATGGGGTGTGAGAGAGGGCTTTGGAGGCCACAGAAAGCAGGCAGGGAGTCAGGGAGGGAGTCTGGGGACCATCTGGCTGGGACTAGCAGGAGAGAGGGGCTTTCCTAGGACAGGACTCTGGCTTGGCCTCAAGTACGGGCAGCCTCCGGGTCATTCTTCCATCCACCCAGCAGATGGCAGTGTATGTATGGGAACCAAAGTGACAGCTTCTGGAATACCCCATGGATGATTTTGCAGGGCTAGAGAGCACTGTCTTGTCGACACACTCAACTTCATTGACCTCTGTTTTCCCACTGTCCTTGTTAGTAAACTCCTTATCCTAATCTTCTCTGCATGCAAGGAGCTGAGTGCTACTGGGGACAGTAGACCAGAACCATACACACAAGGGGCTCCTTTCCGCCAAGCCCTCAGCACTGCCCATCCATCCCTCTGTCGGTCCCCAGTATCTGTCTCCTGCTTTCCAAAGAAATTATTGCAGAATTGACTCCCTCTCCTCAAACCTTCCTCCACTGCACTCATGTCAGAATAAGGAATAAGAAACTTCACAGGGAAACTCCTGTGATGAGCTTCTCTATCAATTACAAATTGCAACCTCTCTCTGTCAATTAGCTCTAGCTGGTTCTCAAACTCCAGCTTTTCCTTCCTCTCCTAATGAGCCACTTTGAAGATATGGCCACCCTGATTGTCTGTTCAGGTTTAGCATAGAGGGAACGCAGCCACATGGCTGAATGGGGGTCTGGGTACAATGCGGGAGCTCCTATCCAAGGCAAGACAGAGGCAAGCTAAATAAGACCCCATTTTTTGGAAAAATTAAAGTTCATGCACTAGAAACACTCAGAACAAACTGGAATCCTAAAAGGACAGTGGCAGGATCAAGAGTTTGGGTTATGAAGCAAGAGCACAGAGTCCTAGGAGATTGTATCACAAGGAAAAGCAGATGAGGAAGGAGAAAGGAAGAGTGGGTCTGGGTTGTTTCTCTGAGTAGCCTTGGAACATCCAGACCATCTTTCGTGGCCTTTGGGTGTCATACACTAAAGGGACGGGTGTATAGATTGTCTTAAATGTCAGGGAGGTGTAGGGTGAGATCAGGAAATGAAGCTGTTCCTGAGAAAGGTGGTGCGTGTGGCCTTCTGCCCTCCTTCCTGGCCTATTCCTCTCAAGGATACATGCGCTGAGCTGTCCATGGTACCAAAGTCTGTCTTCCCTCTCTGGATTGTGACAGCTAGACTAAGGGCGGGAGAAGAGTCTGGGGATTGTAACAGGATGTCTTCCATGTCCAGGATATCCTGCAGGACAGTCTTACACACAGTAGGACCTCAGTTAATATTTGTTGAATGAATGATAAATGAATCAGGACACCCATACAGGTGTAGGCATGTCTGGAAGATGATTTGTCCATTTGTTGCTCCCTTCTATCCAGCTGAGGCTGTTTGCACACTGACTTCATGAAGACTCATGTTCTGTGTGTGAGTCCCAAAGGCCAGATGAGTTCTAACCTGTTTATACCACAGAAAATCAATCTCGGCAAAGCAGGGTTCTCTTTCCCACCACCTCATCCCAGGAGGTAGTGTGTTCTTGTGGGAGGAGTCCTGGACTCAAAATTAAACACTGGCGTTGTGGTCCCTTCATCATCACTGACTTGTTGAATGAGCTTGGAAAGGTCACCTACTCTTGGGGGGGGGGGTCTCAGTTTCCCCTGGGAATAATTATCTCTGCCCTTATAGGGTCATTGCAAAATTAAATGAGCAAATGAATTGAAACAGCTTTGCAGATCATAAAACATGGTGAATGGGCTTAGGACTGTGATGGTAATGATTTTGGGTGTGGCATCCAAGATAAGGTCTTGGCCAGGCAAGGTATGAAATCCCTTTGAGGATAAAACATGTGGGTGATTCTTCTCTGTCGTCCCCCAGGGCTCAATAAGGGCACTATGGAAATGCCTAGTAAGTCATTAAATGAGACTGAATTTCTTTCTTTAGAAGATCCTTAGTAGTGACCCAGATCTGGAGGTTTTAGGCCCAAGGAAGGTAAGGCTTTCCAGCACCTGCCATTCCCCAGGGATTAGCTGTTCTTTCTTTTGCACCCATCTACCATCCCTCTGGGCCTCAAGTAAAAGGCCTGGAATCTGAATCTCCAACTTCACCAAGTGCCTCCTGTCACCATGGACTTCTATAACCATCACTATGTGCATTGTGGCTGCTACCCAAAGGGAGGGCAATGTGCGGCATCAGCATCTATTAATCAATCACTTTCAGAAATACTACTCAATGCAAAATCGAAAGCAACAATTATGCTAACTACATCCATTTCTTGTTATTGGAAGCTATTCAGTAGGGGAGCTATAATTATTGTGCATCTATGTGTCATTTTACAGTTTTCAATTTCTTAGTTATGTTTGGCCAAAAATTGATAAATACATAAAGTACAACCCATTGATTCATACCCTGCATGGAACCACAGGGTGCCCTGTGGATCTGCTGTACCAGTGCTCACATGCCTTTCCTTTCCTCCACAGCTGCCCATTAATTATGCCCAACCTCAGTCTCCTGGGCACTGTCACAGGGCCATGTTAAGACAAGCTGAGGTTTAGGTGTCTGTAAGAGAGAAGATTTGACTCGAGCCCAGAGAATAGGCCTGGGTCGGAAAGAAAGGACTCTAAGTGCTCAGGAAGTGATGGATACAGCACAAGGACTCTCTGATGTTAGTGGACATTTTACAGCCTGTTTGCAGTAGACTGGAGGGGGATCCAGATCTAGGGAGGCTCTGCTTCTCAGCCTAATTATGGTGGCTCAAGGCATGATGGTTCTGCTTATCCTCTTCTTTCCTCTACTTCTCCAAATGACCCCCCTGTCCTAGGTCTCTGCCTTGACAGCACTGTAGCTCCTCGTCTATCTCCCCCTGTCCACACCACCTTTCTAGCCATATCTGAACACATATTTGACTCTGGAAAAGAACCTGATGTGAGGGGTCAGACTGGGAGAAGAGAATGTGAGAATCCTTGGCCAAGTGCTCCATGGCTAAGTAGTATCCAGCCCATTCCTATATACCATTCTGATACTGGGGCCTCGGGCACCCTGTAATCCATCCTTTTTTTCATCCATTCATTTAATAAACATTAATTGAGCGCACAATATGTACCAGTTTCAGTTTAAATGTGTCCATTGATTGAAACATGTGAAATACTTTTGGGAACACTTTGGTAAGAAGTAAAATGTCAAAGCTAGATGCATATGGAGTCAAAAGCTCATGGCACCTGGCCTCACTTACTTGCTCTGTTAATGTGGGTAAGTTATTTAATTTCTTTGTGCTTCATTTTCCTAATGTGTAATATGGAAAGAATAATAACAATGGTAAGGTCATGGTAAGGATTAAGTGAGGTATTAGGTTGAGTTGTAGGAAGTTGCCACCAGTTGGCCATTTTTGAACTACAAAAACACTAATTTCATGTAGTTTAGCCTCAACAAGTGCTTAACACAGGGTCTGGTTCAGAACAACTGCTCAGTGAGTGGTAATGTTGCTTCTTATTCTCCAGATGGCACAAGCCTAACAGAGAGTGAGTTCTCTCACCTCAACTATTAGTTTCACGCTAGCATTTGAAGATGAAGCTCTTTCTAGGAACCACCAGGAAGGTTTTGACTCAAGATTTACATACTCAATGGGTTAGTTTTACCCAAGACTGGGGGACAATCATGTTAGAGCAGGCAGTGACCACCAACAGTTCATGACTAGCCAAGGAGTGACCTAATTGTGTCTGGGAGGTGGCATTTCTTTAGGTTTTATTCAAAGTGGCACACATCAGTTAAATATAAGGTTAACTATTAATGCTAATTAATACTCTCTCCATTATTTTAACAGAGAGTTATGTTTCTAGGAAGTCATAATGGAATGGGAATTGTCTATAGTTAATCACAGATAATGTGTCCATTAATCACAAATCTATTTTTTTAAGTACCAGGAAGAGGCAGAGCAGGAGCATGTTGTCTGTGAGCTTTGGAGAGTTCAGTCTTCAGTCCTAGGGGGCAAGAAGGGGAGTGGAAGGCGGGATGCGAGTCTGCTTTCCAGAAAGCTTAACTCCAGGAGGAACATAGAGCCTGGAAGTCAGGGCCCTGGACAAACCCTCCTTTCTCTGCATCTTTTTCTCTTGAAAGACTTATTCAGGCAGCACTGTCACTGGAAACATCAAAGGCTCTACCCTGCCAGAAACCAGCCCACCTAACCTTGTGTCCAGAGCTCCTCCCACAGCAGCACTGGTCTCTGCTCTAATGCTCAGAGGTGAAGAGATAGCCAGGATCCATAAGCTTTTCCATGAGCACCTTGTGGGCAAAGCAGGCTTCTCAGAGCTTTGCAGATTTTCTCAATGCCACTAGGGCTTTTCCTTTCATTCCCTCCAGCCAGGGCCCAGTTCCTGCTTCTCAAGGAAGTGAGGCAAGGCTGCTAGCTTTGTGGTCTCCTGGGGACTCCTGGCTTGGCAGAGCAAAAACATACCTGATACCTCTACAGCTGCAAGACTCTTCCTAGTTTTCCCTAATCTCTCTTTCCTAGCATGTTTCCAGTCCTTAGAAAGAGCATGAATGGGACCCTGAATTCCCTTTGGCTCTTAACAAAGAGGCTGTCTTTTTATTTACAGAGTCAACAAGATGAGAGGCAAAGAGAAAGCAAAAATACACTGTGGTTTGCCAGTCATTGCCTTAGAGCAGGAAAGCCCCACCCCACATGTTGCACGTGAGGCAGCAGAGGCTCAGAGACGGGGAGGGGCTTGCCCAAGGTCACACAGTAAGTCTCTTTTCCTTGCTCTAATAAGCTTTTCTTTCCACAATTTTGTATTAAGTGCCAAACTGTAGGCCACCCCCAGAGAAGAAGAACAAGAGAACCAATCTCAAAGTCTGCATCTCAGCCATAGAACCCTCTGTGTTATGAGGCCTTAGGGAAATGCAACCCCCCAAGTTTGAAGTGAGGAGGCCCCCTCTTGAAAAATCAGTTAAAATGCCCTCCTTTATGCACATGCCAACTTTGACTTCAAAAAGACTTTATTCCCAAGGATAAACAACCCCATGTTTGTGTAATATAATTAAGTGAAGGCATCTTTAAATGTCATACTAGCTTGTGCCCATTTCAAATTGTTATGCATCAACAGAACTTAACGAGATAGCCAAGCCTTCTCCTTGCTGTGAGGCTGAGATAAGCCACAGCACTGTGGGCCCTTTAATAGATTGCCAAAATAAAGCATTTTCTATGCAAATTATTCATGCAGTGGGACAGCTAATCGCCTGCCAAGAGCCCGCCCACTGCCTCTCTGCAATTAGTCGTGAAGTTGAAGGAGCTCCAAACTCCGCAGGCGCACTCAGGGCCTCCTGCTCCTATGGCTGGTTTTCAGGTGAGCAGAAACTTTCTTTCCTTTGGTGGTGGGGCCTGGACTCCCCCACAATGGAGACAGATGAGGGGAGTGAGTGGTGGGCAGGAGGCAGAGAAATGAAGAGAGATAGAGGGCTGTTCCTGGAGTCCCAGCCTAACACCTGACTCGATGTATATACTGTGTACTTGGACACACCCTGAGACTCAGTTCCCTCATCTATAAAGTCACGGTGGACACTGGTCTGATGTCTGGTGTTTCAAGGACAAGGGGCTGAGGGAATTGGGAACACGCTCTGCTTTTCCTCTTCTCAGGAAAGAGCCCACTGTGGGCTTGCAGGACACCAGAGACTCAAGATCAAAATAGGGACTTTGGGTCAGGAAAACCTCCAGTGTCCCAGCCCACCCCGGCTTCCACCACCACCTGGCATCTGTCATCATAGACATAGGAAGTCTCTGTGGCAGCCAAAGGAGAGTCCCAGATAATTTAACCAATGACTAGAGCTCCCCCTCATTCTTACACAAACCAACCAGCGCTTTTGGTGTCTCTCTCTCCCAAGTCTGTCTCTGAGACTCTCACGGTCTCTCTCTCCCACCACCAGCTGGCTATGGGAGCCTCTCCGAGGGGGACCAGCACCCAGTGGCCTCCTGAAACATAACCTAGACAGATTCGATCTGCCAGAGGAGGATGGGGGTATCTTGCTCTTGCCACCATCTTGTGCAGGGCAGTACCCCCAACCTGGGATCACATGCTCACTCTCCAAAGTGGGTGGAGCCAAGACTGTAGCCTACTTTGGGCCTTCAATCCCAAGATCTGACAAGCTGAGCCAAACCCGAGTTTTTCAAAGGAACAGACTTGCTCAGTGAGGGCCCAGGAGCCCTATGAGGGCAAAAGTCATGTATGTGCACATTCGTGGGAGAAGGAAGGGACTGTTTTTGACATTCTGGGAAGCTTTAGAAGTTACTTGCTAACTTGGTAAATTAGGGTTTGGGCTAATCCATGGGTTCTCAAGTCAATGTTTTGCTTACTAAATGGAAGGTTATTTTTCTCATGAGGGTTTGTTAACATATCAGAATGGCAGTCACTTAACCTAGCAGCAGAGTGTTGGATGATGGATAACTGCCTCTGATATTATGCAACAGCCTTTTGATGCACCAAGAGTCCCCAGGGAGGGCACCAATGAAAAGATGGTTTAGTTGGGACTCTGAGCATGAGGTATGCCCGGTCCCATGCTGAGTGCTAGTGACAGCACACACAGAGCGTGCAGCCGCTGAGCTTCCCCAGAGGCCTAGGGCAGCTGTTAACCTTCCCACATGGAGGTCAAGGACCTAAGGGCACCTGTTTCTCAAGACAGGAATGACCCCAGAGTAGCAGCACGTTGAGCCCTTGCTGTGGAATCGCATTAAAAACAAAGGAAGTGCTTAGATTAACAAATCTCTGCCTCCTTGGCTTCTTTCTTTTCTCTCTCATCAGCCACTGAACCTACCTGTGGCCTCAGTGTGGCTCAAGAGATGTCACTCTGGTCTCACTCAGTATCACAGCTGGTCCCTGCCTCAGGCCCCAGCTAGGGTTGATCACTTCATCCTAACTTGTTCAAGGCCCCATTGGGTTACCTGTCCAGGGATGCCACCTTCCTACTTAGAGCTGCCCTCTGCTCAGATTAGCTTTGCCCCATTGTGGCTGGGGCCCTGTCACTTGCTGATGCTCAGTCCACCTTGCACCTGGCCTTGGCTCTCTGGGAAACAGAGCCCTGAACTCCTATCACCAAGCTCTGTGATCTACAAATTCCTCCCCAACTTTGTGGGGTCAGGGGCTTTAAAGCTGAGCTGGGCTATGCCTGGTGTTTGCCCCTACCCATGGCCTCCTGGTTCCTATTGCTTGACTGACTCCCACATAGCACCTGAGAGAAGAGTGCACTCTTCCCCACTTCCTCATCCTTGGTTGCCTCCAAGTCCACGTCTGACTAAAGCCCTCTACCTCAGTGACTCAGGCTTGTTCTTTGACATGTGGAGAGAGCCATAGCTGCTCCCTGAGTGCTTGTGACCCTGGACATGGGGGTATGGGTTGGGGGAAGGCAGGGAGAGGTGAGCTATGGAACACTGAGCCCTACCTGACGGGGCAGACCTGGGAAGGTACATGATAGAGGATGGGCCATTGGGGTGAAGAGAGAAGGTAGGGCAGGATGGGAATGCAGGACACTGAGGAACACTTGCCCACTCAGAAGTAGCCAAGGCCTGAATCTGGGGTATGAGCCTTGGGGAGAGAATAGATAAATCCCCTCTCCATAATCTTCTTCCCTTTCTCCACTTCCTCCTCTTCCCTTCTCTGCCCATGGCACCTGCTGCTAAAGAGATGTACTGAGTTTCAGCTTTGCTATGGGTCTCACATATCTGGGGGCTAGCCTGGGGGCCCTTCCTCCCACAGGGACTGTCATTGGCTCCCAATGGGTTTTCTGGAGCTCAATTCCTGTATAGCCAGAGCTTGACTATCCTGGTGGGCGTGTGCTGCCTTGTTCTATACTGGACAGGACTCCCAACAGGCCATGATCATGGCGGCCTGTTTCACTGTTTGTTGGCCAGCCCTAGTGTTCCCAGGGTGACTTGTACACCCCAGTGCTTTCAGCGGATAAGGGAAAAGTGACTCTACACGGCAGGACCCAGGAATGTGTGTATTGAGTTCTCCCCCATCCCAGGTGACTCTAAGACACAGCTAGGAGTGGGAACTCTTATTTTGTCAACTGCTGCTTGAACTTCAGTATGCATCTGAGTCATCTAAGGAGTTCGATGAAACGTAGACTACTGGGCCCCATCCCCAGAAAGCCACATTCGGGAGATCTGAGGGAGGCCCAAGAATTTCGGCCATCTCCCAGCCGATAGATGCTGCAAGACCATGTACTACACTTAGAGCAGCGAGGGTCTGGCCCAACCTCTCGGCAAAGCAGGGCAGGGGATGCTGGTCCTCCACTCAAACACTCAAGGCTATGAGGGTTTGGGTTCCCACTTGAGGAGGGCAACAAACTCAAGTCAAACCCAATGGGTCATGTTGCCATGTGTCGGGCCTCCAGCCTGGCCCAGGTGGCCAGGGTATCAGGAGTGTTAGCCACTGTCATTGGCTGGTCCCTCATTGACAGGTTGTCATTGACGGCAGAAACTTGGCCAATGGCAATCAATCAGGGGGCCCGCGCTGCCTTAAATACCAGCAGAGCAAACAGCCTCAGACAAAGCTGCGCCATATATCAATTACCAAGAGGCTGTGTGTTCCTCTGGGTGGAGGGAGCCCGAGCAAGCGGCCAGGGCTGCTGCCCCAGCTGATAAGGGCCTGCATTGTTCGGGGACAGCTGGCGGCCCGATAAGGGCCTGCTCGCCCGAGATAATGGCAGTGGGCAGGCGCCTCGAGGCAGTTTAGAATTTCTTGGGTCTCCAAGAAAGGTTCTATTAAGCCCACTGACCCCAATTGAATATTAATTAGCTAATTAACGGATTTATTGTTCCACGCCATTTCTGGAGAGGCCATTTTTTTCGAGTGCCATTATTTTTGTAAATGATTTTTCGCATTGTGCATAATTGAATCTTTGCAGCTGCCAGCATCTTCTGCATGATTTGGCAAAAAAAAGGAAGCAGAAGCACTTAGGGTTTTTCACCCCCCCTCTCTCTGAACAAATGTTTTCAGCCCCTCCTGCTAATGCTGGAGTGAGGGGGAAGGAGGGGGGCCTGGCTCTGTTTCACAGGTTTGTTTTTTAAGCTGAACTGCAAAGTCTGCACTCCCTTTCCCTTCCTTTTGTAGGCAGCTGAGGGCCTAGCGCTCCTGGCGGTCCCGCACCAGGCCTTTGTCTGGCTGTCTTCAAACTGGCCAGACTTAGCTTTTCTGAGTCCCAACTCCTTAAAGCGTTAGAGTAGGGGGTAGGTAGAGGGAACAGGGCCCGAGCTTGTCACACCCAGAGCTCACAGGGGAGGAAGACCAGCTCTGACCAGGAGGGCAGTGCCGCCTGTGGGCTGTGCCTCTGTTTCTGCCCTCAGCTACCCTAGCCCAGCCTTTTCTAGCTAGAGCCTACCCTTGGGTCTGCTTGCTCTGGGGGAACAGAACCCCACCCCTGCACATCTCAGCTGCTCTTTAATGAGTCCTCGCTCCAAATTCCACGCCAGGGCTGCCTGACTCCCTGGAGCTGGCATCGGCCCATAATAAATTGACCCGGCCGGTCCCACAGGCAAATATCTGATTGAATCAAACCCATTCCTCAGCAGAGGGTCTGGAATGTTGGGGGGGGGGGGTGCGTGCACTGGGGTGGGGCTGGTGTGGGCGGCTCAGCAATATTGTCAGGCAGCATTTGGGAGCCCCCTTGGACCTCTCAGCCCCTTCAGCATTGTTAATGAAGCCAAGGGCAGACAGAGGCTCCAGGAATATTAGTCAGGGCCCCCGGGTGGGCGGGTCCAAGGAAGGCTTGTGCCCAGGACCTGCCCCTGGCCACCAGGGGCTGCAGAGCTTTATTGGGATTTTTTATTAAGCCACCTCTTCCTGCCCTCATCCCTGTCCCTATCCTGCTGCTTGTGCTCAGAAAGAGGAATTCTGAAGGCCTTTCTGAGCAGAGAGATCAATCAGGAAGGAGTTTTTGCATCCTCCGCTGCAGACACTGGCTGGGACCACACCACCTGCCCATTTCCTTTGCTCTGGACTGGAATAAGAGCCCAGGGGACAGACAGACAGATTGTCATGGGCATCCCCGCCAGATGCAAAAGTGGAAGGGACCCCAAAAGTCTGGCTAAGAGCTGGGAGTGGCGCTTAGAGTTGGGGAGGGGGGGTCATTCAGCTTCCGTTTGAACACTGCTAGGGGTGGGAAGCTGACAGCCACTGAGGCAGCTTTCATACCGAGAAGGGTGGTCTTTATTACAGAGTCTGCCTGCTCCTTTCTCTCTGACCCCCACCCTGAGTCTCCCACTCCCCAGAAGAGCCACTCAGCTCACAACAGTAATAACCATAATAGTATCTAATGTTAACTGAACTACTATGTGCCACACACAGTACAAGGCACCTGTCACGCATCACCTCAATTTAGTGCTCCTACGGTCCCGTGAGGTAGGTGGGTTTCTGGGGCACAGACATAGGACGTAACCTGAGCAAAGGTCACTGGTGAGGGCAGTAGCACGAGACACCAAACCCCACTTTGCCAGACCTGAGCCCTCGCTTCTGACCACTTTGCTCCACGGTCAGGAAAACCATGCCCCCGAGGCTGCTCTCCCGTAGGGTAAACCAGCTCAGCTGCAGCACAGGCTCCTTGTCCTACATGGTCTGTCTTCTCCCTCCCACCCTGAACCTCCTTCCTGAATTCCAAAGACCAGAAGTGGTCTGGCCAGGAGAGAGCAGAGTGAGTCTGTCATGTGCCACATGTTAGACACCATACTCTGGTCGGCAATAAGGTTCTTGGCAAGAACCCCCTCCACAACCCCTCCCGTCCACTAAGGTTCACACTCATTGTTCTGAAAGGGAGCCAAAAAGATCACCTTCTCCAGTTCTCTGAATTTTAGAAAAATTTGGTGTGATCCTCGCCAAGTGGGTTTCCTACAGCCCCAGAATCTGCTGAGGGACCCCCTCCTCTGAGCCCTGCGAGCTGAGAATTGCATGCAGCCTTCCTCAGGGTGTTAGGGGTGTGTGAGATGGAGGCCTCCAGCCTGGTGGGGGGGCAGTGGGGCTGCGCCATCTGGCTCTCCCCTTCTAGACCATTTGAGTCCTGTTCTATTAATGTGACCCTGGCAGGACCCTCGGCCCTGGCAGCATACCTTGCTGGAGGGGCCTGGGGGCTGCAAGCCACATTGGGCTGTTTTGGGAAATTTCTTCCAGTTTCTTCTTTTGTAAATAAGAGTAGGGAAGAGACCTGTCCAAGGTCACCCAGCCACACTATGGAGGCAGGACCATGTCCTGTTCTCCTCTGCCCCTCGGGAAGGGCCACTGAGTATTTGGTAATGGATCCAGGAGCCCAAGGTCATGCTTGGCTCAGAAGACTAAGGTGACCTCCTCTCGGGAGCCTGATTCTGAAGGTAGCACCCACTGGCCCACTGGTCATCTCAGTCAGGTTTCCTGGGATCCTGCCCTCATTGTCATGACCACATTCTAGGAGTCAGTATTGCTTAAACCCTAGTCCCCTACCCCCTGTACGTCTCTAATATGATGTTATCAAGCTCTCAACAGGAATCCTTTCATCAGATGGGACAACTCAGGCTCCAGGGAGCAAATATCTTTCCCCCTAGAGCTTCAGGGTCCTGGCAGGGGTCTCAAATCCCTGACTTATCACTCAGGCTCAGTGGCCTTGGGCAAATCACATCCCTCTGAACATTGGTTTCTTAACTGTTCAGTGGTGGTAATAGTAAAGCTAGTCCTCATTTCCTGAAGTTTCTGGAAGACAGGCAAGAAGAGACTCTGTGCTTTTTCATCTGGAGCACCCAGTGCTATGCTGGGACTTGGGAATGCCACAGGACAAGTACAGGCTTCTGCAAACAACACTTTCGCTACGTAGAAAGGAGTTTAAAACATATATTTTGAAAAGCATATATTATGGACTGGCGGAATAGAGGTCGCCTTTCAGGGACAGTGACTGGAAAGGGCACTAGGGCTTCTTAGGGTGCTGACGATGAACCCTTTACTCTGGGTTCTGGTGACACAGGTGTGCTTCTTTTGAAAAATCATGGGACAGAGCACTTAAGATGGGAGCACTTCTGTTTACATCTCATTAAAAGCGTACCTTAAAAAGACTGAATTATGAAGATGTGTGTGAACTTTCAAGACAAAACACGAGACCTAAACACAATCTTGTGCGTATGGCAGACCACACCCCTCCAAGGGGACTCCCAGTGGCTTGACTAATGATGATGGTTTTAGGCTCTAGGCAGATGGGCTAGGGGATATTCTGGGGTCTGGGGGAGCCTCCCAGATGACATAGAGAGGCTCTCACTTCTTTAGGCAGAACCACTTGTGAGCACCCACGTTTCAAAGGACTCACTTCCTGGGGCGCCTGGGTGGCTCAGTCGGTTGAACGTCTGACTTCGGCTCAGGTCATGATCTCACAGTTTGTGAGTTCAAGCCCGGTGTCAGGCTCTGTGCTGACAGCTTGGAGCCTAGAGCCTGCTTTGGATTCTGTGTCTCCCTCTGTCTCTGCCCCTAACCCACTCACATTCTGTCTCCGTCTCTCTCAAAAATAAATAAACGGGGCGCCTGGGTGGCTTGGTTGGTTGAGTGTAGGACTTCGGCTCAGGTCATGATCTCACAGTCCGTGAGTTCGAGCCCCACGTCAGGCTCTGTGCTGACAGCTCAGAGCCTGGAGCCTGTTTCAGATTCTGTGTCTCCCTCTCTCTGTGACCCTCCCCCGTTCATGCTCTGTCTCTCTCTGTCTCAAAAATAAATAAAAACGTTTAAAATAAATAAATAAATAAATAAACATCAAAGGGCTCACGTCCTTTCTAAGAAAGGAGGGTGGGGGCTGTGCAGCCTCAGGCTTGGGCCAGCAAAGGCCCTGTGGCAACCTCTCCAGTGAGCCCAACCATCTTACACAGGGTGACTCAGATTTTACTGGAGAAAAAATATCTTAGCTACATAGAACCAGGGAAGGAGGGTGGGAGGGAGAGAGAGAGACAGAGGGAGAGAGAGTCAAAAGGAGACAGAGACTGAAAGGTAGGAAAAGAGAGAGGGAGAGACAAAGAGGAGACAGGGCAAGAGTCACAGGGGAGAGACAGAGAGCATTGGCAGGGAAATGTCTTTTCAGTGGGCAAGGCTGAATATCAAAGCAACCAGCATGGGGCATCAGAATCCCTTTCATGTTTCCAAGGCAGGGGATGGGAAGGAGAACAGCTTTGAAGGTTTCCTAGTCCCAGCCAGGCCATGCCTTGGAGCTAGGGCAGGCTGACTGCACAAGCTCCCTTCAGAAGCTTTCAAGAGCCCATTCTAGCTGATGCCTCAGCCTGAGGGAACAAGAAAACAACAGCTTCCAGCTTTTGCCTGCCTGCCTGCCAGTTGACCCATTGGGACACTGGCCTCGGGCTTCGGCTGGGCTTGGGGCCCATGCACATTGGATCTCCCAGTTGCTACCTGCGTGTACATGGCCCTTCCCCTCAAGCAACAGGGTCAGGGAGGGGGGTGAAATGCAGGGTTGGATGGGACTGAATATATTGCTGCCTAAGGAGAGAACAGCCACCCCTCACCTGCTGTTCAAGGCCCTCCTTCCTGGCCCTCAGGTAAGGCAAGTGCATAGTCTGTTGATATTCTCTTGAAAGGACAATTGGGAAATTGGCCCTTGGACCCTCAGGCCTGGGGAGCTGTAGGGCCAGTGGCCCATCTGAGGACAAAGAAGGTCCTGCCTCTACTCTGAGTGCTACTCTGCCTTGTCTTCTCCTGGTCTAATACATACTTAACTCCAGTGGACGGGGTTATAAGCTGTTCTGCTCTTGAGGGGTTTAACGAAGCACCTGAAATCATACGGGAAGCTGGAAGACAGTGGCATGAGATTTTAGGCAACCAAAAAGTTCCCTTGTACTACACCAAGGGGGTACAAGACCCCGCCTTTGGAGCCCTTTGGAGAGTGTGTTAGTATAGATGCTTTGAGCTGCAAGTAACAGAAACTCCCGACTCAAAGGGGCTTGAAGAATAAGAGTATAGGAAGTACAGCAGGCCCCAAGTACGAACTACCAGCAGCTGAATGAAGCTGTCAAGGACATGGGAGTTTCCCATTCCTCCATCCCACCTTCCTTGGTGTCATTCTGCCTTCTTGGTTTTCCTTGTGGTCCTAAGATGCTTCCAGTGGCGGGGCGCCTGGGTGGCTCAGTCAGTGAAGCATCTGACTTTGGCTCAGGTCATGATCTCGCAGTTCATGAGTTCGAGCCCTGCGTGGGGCTCTGTGCTGACGGCTCAGAGCCTGGAGCCTGCTTCCGATTCTGTGTCTCCCTCTCTCTCCACCCCTTCCCTGCTCATGTTCTGTCTCTGTCTTTGTCTCTCTCTCTCTCTCTCTCTCAAAAATAAGTAAACATCAAAAAATTTAATAATAAAAAAAGATGCTACCAGTGGCAAACAGGGCTACCTGTTTCTTTATTCACACACCAAAAGAAAGAAAACCTCTCCTCCAATCATAAATATAAGTCCTTAGTTTGACCAGGATAACTTGGATACCTACTTACCCTGGACGAATAATAAGAAAAAAGAGGTGCAGAGAGCATTCGATTTAGACTGATCATCTACAGAATGGAGGTTGGACCTTAACCAAATGTCCACCACAGAGGGTGTCTCAGGGAGATGCTCCCTTGTCTATATGAGAGAGAAGATGTCCGCGCTTTGACCCTTTCTAGTACAATCTCTCAACCAGACCTGTGTTGCTTCCTCCTGGGTAAACCTGAGAGAAATTCACCACCACCACAAGCTGGTTCTCACCAGAGGGATGCATATGCCTGCTAGTAACCTGATTTTTATTTCTCTCCAAACATTATGACCTGGAATTATTGGGTTAAGGAAGTGTTTGACCCATTTCTGCCCCTGCTTTCACAGGACCCTTCGCTCACAGAATATGCCCTCATATGAGTCATTTGGGATATTGGGACCATTCTCAGTTCATTTCTCTATGAGGCCGAGATGTCTTCCCTGCTAACCGCAGGATGGAGGAGGTGGCCACAGCCCATCTCAACTCGTAAGAAATTCTTTGCCCAATGTGTACACTTTTGCTTTGGCCATTTTATTCTCTGTACTGGAAGATGCCCTAGGAGCAGATCAAGGGTGAAAGTCCTTGGAGGGTCTATGGGAGGCTGGGTTTTCTGAAAAGGGGAAAAACAGACCTTGGAGGCTGTGGCAGGGTGGAGCATTTCACCTCCGCACCCCCAGAATGCTTCTAGTATATGTTTTTGAATGGATATAAAAATAAAAAAAGCCCGGCAGGGGGTCATGAGGAGCGAGCCATGCAAAACTCATTTCTCACCTGGGCAAGTGAAACTGCAGGTGTCCCCACCCTTGGTGTCTGCTCCCTCTGATTCTCCCTTTATATCACCCCAGAGTGATCTTTCAAAGAGTGCAGATCTGATCATGCCTTGTTCCACTTACAAAGCTCTGACATTTCCCTGTTCCTCGAGGATAAAGGCCCATCTCCCAGCCCAGCGGGAGACAGCCCCCCCCAACCCTCCCGCCCCATGCGGCCTTGCTGCTCTCCTCCAGGGCCTCTGCATCCCTGTGCAGGCACACTGAACCTCGGGCCACCCTTCACCCAGGCCCCACTCTCTCCCACTTCTGGGCCTGTACCCACTGTCTGCTATGCTCATCCTCCCTTGTTTGATGGCTCAAGTGTCCTTTCCCCAGAACCTTCCCTGTCTCCCAGGCCAAGTTCGTTACCTCCCCTTTCTAAAGCTGTCGTGACACCGACCACACCGAGTTATGACTTTTTCACAGGCTGGCTCCTGACTCTCCTCCTCTCTGTGAGAGTTTTTTAGGGCAGGGACTTTGCTTCATTTCTTTTATAACTCCCTTGCCTTACCCTACATTAGACACTCAACATACATTGGAGAGATGGAAAGGTGGGCAGAAGGAGGAACAGGAGTTACATAAGGAGGGAAGGTGGGAGGGAGAGATGAATTAAACCAACGTTACTTTTTTCTGCCTAGGTCACTAGACGGCTATCAGGGATGCTTTGCGGTGTCTGGACTTTTGATAAATTCTTTCATAACTTCATCCGTGCCTGTGATGGAAAACCGTGCTTGACGCAGTGCTAGTCAGCTGTTTGGAGAACCGCCCCCAAAGATCACTAAATAATGGTAATCTGATAGGAGGTGCCTAGTAGTCAGCCACAGGGCTCTGCTCTGGGCCATGTTATGCTCAGTGTTTAGCCAAGAAAATGGTCCTCTCTGCTTTTAATTGGCGTTATTACTCCTTGGCAGAGGTGGCATTGAAAAAACGTCACCCCACGTACTATACTCTGCCACCTGCAGAACCTTTCTGGTCTATCGGGCCTCGGAGCTCTCCCCAGTAAAGGGCACCCCTGACCTTGATCATGTGCCTGATTCCCCAGAGACCATCCAGCGTCTCCAAGAACTGCACCCCTTTACTTGCTCCCTCCACCCCTACTTCTAGCAGCATCCCTGGTTACCTGTTCCACCTGGAGCTCCCCGGGTGGGGAGGAGCTCCCACCTCTAGGCACTTGCTTTGTCTCAGCCTGAAGTGTCCTTTCTCTTGTGTCTCCACCAGATGAATCTGAGGCCCAGCTCAAATAATTCTGTTTTCCTGGGCCCCAACCTGACCCACCAAGAGCCTTCTTCCTAGGTACTCTTGCTTCACTGCAGGCTCCCACCCTCCTTACTAAGGTGGAGCTTTGAGGAGTAGTGGCCAGTGAGGTTTTCTACATGCCTGCAGGAGTGGACACATTGAAAGTGGCCATGGCTTGGAAAACAGGGGCTCGTGTCCCATGTCCTGCTCAAGAACCTATAACAGCTCTTTGTGTTGCAAGTCCGGGCTTAAACTCTTCTGTTCAGCTTCCTGTTTCCTATCCCCCACCTCAACCCCAAACCCACTCCACTTCCAGCGTCCCCTCTTGCGTTTCAGCAAGTCGAGATCCCAGACTTCCCCCTATACCTGTAAGGCCTCCCTCATATCTCCGGCTATTCTTTCCGCAGGAAGCAACTCAATATCAGGTTCCTCTCAGGTGTTTTGTGCCACGTGGGCCGCCCCTTCTTCAGAGTGCTGACAACATCATACTCACCCATTCATTCTTGCCACGTACTGCTTACATGGATGTGTATTCCTGAGATACCACAGAGCAGCTACCCTGTCCCCAGATGCAGAAGAGCTGACTTGAATTCTCTCCTCTGCACCACCTAGCTACATTACAATGTGCTTTATTTCCTCATCTGTAAAGGGGGGGGGGCATTAACCTATGCACTCCCAGGGAGACTGTGAGATACAATATAGCAAAACAGGTGACGTGTTTTTAATAAGCAGAAAAATTTTCTGTTATGCGGAGCTGTCATTGGCCCTGTTAGGGGCAAGTTCCCAGACGGTACAGACCTATGACCTCAGGAATTTAGACTGCCCACAGGGAGCAAGGAGCCCTCGATATCCTTCCTCTTAAACCTCTCCAGGCCCAAGGGCATTATTTTGCTGCACGAAGGGGCTACTGAGGAGCAGCGGGGAGTAGGTGGAAATGTGAGCATTCCTGTAGGGAATAAAGGCAACCAGAAGTGTAATCGGGATCCGATCCTCACCCAGATGGGTCAGAAGCCTGGAGCCTAAATCTATCGTAGGGCTCAAATCTGTGCCTCTTTCTCTGTATGGAGTTTTTATCAATGTCTGTTTCCCTACCAAAAATAAGAAAGCACGGCTTAAAGGGGTATAGGACTGGTAGAGTGCAGGAAGAAGGGGGACAGCAGTATGGTGCCTCATGCTTCGAGTGGTGAGGGCCATCAGAGACAAGGCCAGTGGCAGAAGGTAGAGCCTGAGTCCTGCTTGACCTGAGGAGGGCCTAGGACTTACACTGCAGAGGACTTGGGGTCCCTGAGAGGGTGGATCATGCCACTTTTCCCCCTTATATTCCCACTTTAACAGGTTCTGGTTCTGGGCTGAGCATTGGTGTGCATCCACTGCTGGAGGGGTGGGAAGAGAGCCTGTAGTGACAGCCACCACCACATGTCGCTGGGGAGGGGACTCAGAATGTGTGTATGGGGGGGTGACCTCTAAGATTACATAGCAAAGCCCCCAGTGAACAGAGCCCCATGAAGTTTGGAGCTCAAGTTAGAGGCCCTAAGTTAAAGAAAAAATGTTAGGGAACCCCCCTATGTGATTTAGATAAATATAACATCTAAATTGCAGAATAAAATTATATTCTTCAAAGAAGCTTTTATATATATGCTGAAATTAAGACCACTCCTTTGTAGAGTCTTTCTCTCCCCCCTCCCCCCGCCCATTTGGTTTGGGCCAGAGGGGAAGAAGACAAGGGTCACGATGCTCACTGTTGGCATCACTTCCTGGAGTCAGAGGGGCCTGAGCAGGGGCCTCCCGTCATAGAATCGAACTGCTTTTGGAGTTGATGAACTCCTGTGTTCCAGGCATAGCCTACATCATAATACTCAGGGGTCATTTCCACCACCCCTTTCATTTTGTGCACCCGATCATGAGCCCAAGGGTTCAGGCTCAAAAACTCCAGAACCACGGAGAGTTCCAGAGAGTTCTCTGACCCTGCCCTGGTCTCCATAGGGCATGTTCAAGCCTTAGATTTGGGTGGGGACCTTTTTCAGCACTGAGGCCCCAGAGGGGCTGGTGGCCACCACTGAGAGCTGCTTTTTCTCCCTACTCGCTAACAATTTCTCGCCATCCAGCTCTCCAGCCTGAGCCTGTCCTGCCCGGTCTCCATCAGGCTCAGCTTTCCTGAACTCACTGGGATGTGTGCCTGGAGAGAGAAGAGCCTCAGATGCTTCTACCTCCTCCCTTCCCAGCAACCCGAAAAGGCTTCTGTGAGGAGCCACTGTCTGAGGAGGACAAGGAGTAGGGTCCCTCTTCAGATGGGAAGTGCACAGTAATTAGTTTGAACAGGGAGGGAAGAGTAGCCCATTTCATTGCAGGGAAAGAGGATTTTTAAATCATTTAAAGGGCGGTGTCAGCTCTAAAATGGCTTGTGGTGGAGCCTCAGAGGGGCTAGTAATTAGCTCTCATGTCTCTAATGAAAGCAGAGGGCCAGGAGGAGGGGTCACTTAATGAATACAGGGATTAGCTTCCAAATAAGCCCTAAGTAAGTAGGCAGGTGCAGGGGAAGGGGTAAAGGACAGGACTGGGTCATCAGGGCCCCGGCTGAGGGGAGGCCAGCCCATGGGAACTTGGAGAAGGGGTCCAGGGTCTCCTGAGGCCCACAGAACCAGTGCCCACCCAACCCTGCTTTGGGCAAAGTTCCCTTCACTCCTTCACTGTGAGAAGCTAGGGGTGGGTGGCCGGCCTGATGTCCCCAGGCTAGAAGCAAGGGGCTCTATCGTCAGCCACATTCTGGAAATCCATAGCCCTGCACAAAAGCCCAGGGTGAAGTAGGGAAGTATCACAGGGCACACAAAACAACCCTTCTCCCAGGGGCACCTCATGGTGTGTGTTGTTGGCAGCAGACAGGGGCCCCCACACCTCCGTGCCCAGGATACAGCCATGAGAAACCCACCTGCCTCGGCTTCTCTCTCGATCCCCGGAAGCAGGAAGGCCCAATAGGGGCCCTGAGGCTGAGCCTAAGCCTGGAGTACCTCCCCCCTCAGAACAGGCCAGCAGGCTGAAGGCAGTGAGGTCTGGAGAAAGGGAAAGAAGGACTGGTCATGTCAGCCCCATTGTCCCGTGGCCCTCCGGGCATTGCCAATTCCTGCTTTTACAACAAACTGTCTTTTCCCCTGGAAAACGGGTCATGCAGAGTCTGCAGAGAAACTACTTTCTTGGTGCATCCTCTGTGGAGGACAGTAACTCCAAGTGTCCAGAATAATCAGGCTAGATTCCCTAGAAACCACGATCCAGCCAACATATCCCAAGTTAGTGGCATCATGGGGCAGGGAGACTGGCGATGGCAGCCAAGAACCCAAGCCCAATTTCTTGGTATCTTAAGGAATAATGTTTCTTATTAACCCAGAAAGTAAAGGGAGAGAAGCACTGAGCAGACATCAGGATTGAGCAGCTCTTCCTCTCCTCCACGCACTGTGTGCCCCAGCAGGATCCCTGCGGGAATGAAGGCCTCAGGATGCAGGAGACATGGCTCTGAGCCAGGCTGAGGGCCAGAAGGTCAAACTCCGAACCAAGGCTGGCTTCACTGTGCCCCTGTCCATCACTCTGGGCCTCAGTTTCCCCAAAGCAAGCCCATTAGATAAGATGGTCTCTAAAGGTGGGTAAGAAAAGATCATTCTTTCCCATTCTATCTAAAGCAGGCCTCTCTCCGGCCACTCCACACTATCTTCAGCTCGTTACTGACCTATTTATTTATTGCCTATCTCCCCCACTAGACTATAAACCCCACATGGAGAAGGACCCTGTCTGCCTTCTCCACTGGGATTTCCATTCCCCCGCACCTGCCGCCATGGCTGGCACAGAGCAGGCTGGCTTCCTGACTGACTGAATGCTGGTGCACTGGGGCCTGCCTCGCCGATAAAACCCCGGCCCAGGGATTGGTGGAACTGCCCATGTCAGATCGCTGCTCCAGCCTGCACTGCCTCTGATGACATCATCTGGAACTGCTCATTCCACCCAGCATTCCGCAGAAGCCAGGCCCAGCAACAGGCTCATTTAGGATGCGCTCAAGGGACAGAAGCGTCCAAGTCACTTACTCTTCCTCCTCGTCTCTCCCTCTCTTACCCAAGGACCACCTTCTCAGCAGGGGGATGGGCCATAGAGAGAAACAGGGGCAAAGTGGGGGGTCTAGAGGATTATTCATGGGTACCATCTGCCTGTGCGCTCCCAGGCCCTTCCCCATACAAGGGCTGTCTCTAGGTGTCGGTTTCACATGGGAATTACCTGATTGGAATCTGGAGTCAGACCAGGCCTGAGTTCAGATCCAGTCCTATTACTTACTGGAGTAAGTAATTACTTTGAGCCTCAGTTTCTTCAGCTGTAAAATGGGGATGATGATGATAATCTCACCTCCCTCACAGAGTTACTGGGCACTGTTTTTATTTATGAAAGCCTGCTTCATTTGTCTGCCTGGCTGTTTTCCCCCACCAGTCCCAGGGCGCCGTGCCCTTTCCAGGGAGCACGCACTGAGGCCCAGAAACAGCCCGTGGGGTGCAGCAAGAGGCTGCTATGGGGAGCCCAGGCCTCCTGCAAGAGGGCCCCAGGCCTCAGAAGCGGCAGGCCTGATGCGGGTTGTATCAAGTCAATGCTCCGGCAGCAGCTACATGTTCTGGCGTTTACCACGAGCCAGCTGCAGTTGTGAGTAGGTGCCGTGTGACGACTCATCTAATGCTCAGGGCAGTCCTGAGGGTAGGTGCTATCTGCACCCTTCTTGGAAAGATGAAGAAACTCCTCACCTGTAAGATGAGAGTGAAGCGAGCAGCTCAAGGCCATGCAGCTGCCAGGCAGAGGAGCTATGGTCTGAACCCGCCTAATCTGGCTCCTGGGCCACATGCCACCACTGTGCCACACTGTCCTTTGCCGCCACAGCCGTCCTCACTCCACCCCTCCCCTGTAGATTCTTCCCAGACCTGTTGCTCATTCCCTCTGCTCTCCTACCTTGTCTCATCTCTTCCCATCTGTTTCTCTCTCTCTCTCAATCTCCCCTCTTTCCTTCCTTCCCCCCTCTCTTACTCTCTCCCATCTTTCCTTCTCTGTTCCTCTACCTCAGGTAACTGTGCCACCTCAGATAGGGAGGGGGGCAGAAGTAGGGGGCCCTGGGTCACTCTGAAGAGCCCTGAGACCCCCGTGGGGAGAGCCCCATATTACCCAAGTGCAACAGGGAGACCTGTTACAACAAGAGGTGTGGCCTGGGAACTGCCTCTATCCCTTAGCACCTTCAGACTCCGAAAGACAGAACTGCACTTGCCAGAACCGTAGGAAACCACAGGTCCCAATGGGGTTCCCCACTCTCACAGAGCAGACTCGGGAGGTAAGAGTGTAAATCAAGCCCCAGGCAGGAGTCCCTGGACCAGTTCCTCTCCGGAATCTAGTTGTATCCCCAGATAAGGCAGGGGACTGAAGGAATAGAGACCCCAATCCTGTGCCACAGGCAGCCAAAGGGCTCCTGAGCCCCTCAGGGGCTCATGCTTTTCCTGCAGAGGCCACAAGGTCTGCAAAACCCAATGCCAAGGGGATAGTCTGGAGAAAGGGCTGTTGGATTGGGCTCAGAGCATGTAAGCTCAGAGAAGAGGGGTCCAGGCAGCACCCACTGGAAACCTTGGGTAGGTGTGCAGCCTGGGGCTCAAGAGGGGAAGAAGCTGGTGTTTGGAGGAAGCCAGCAGCACAGAGGATTTTCACCACATTTCATAAAGGGGAAGGATGGTGCCCTAGAATAAAAACCACTTTGGAGAGTCCAAAATATTTGAATCCAAGTCTGTTTTCCTTCACTGGAAATAGGCTTTACAAGCTAATCTCTGAGCTGCAGGTTTCCTTTTTCCCTTAAACCTGCCCTTGACGCACCCCCCCCCCCAACTCTTTCTCTTCCTGCTATGGAAGTTCCATAGTAAAGCGTCTTTCGCCTCTGCCCTGCGCCCTGATGGATGTCCTGAGCAGCAACTGCGTTCCCCTTCCTGGGTCTGGCCCTGCCACTGGAGAGGGAGGGTCCTCAGACAAGCCCCAGCAAGGGAGGTCCCTTGCTCCATGAAGTAAGCAGAGGTAGTGAAAAGGAGAAAGCACAGGGCGGAAGTGTGACGTGAAACTTATGTGAGCACTGGGCCCAGACCAGAGGGGAGAGGTGCTGAGTGCTGGAGACCACGGGGGCCTCAGGGAGAGCAGGCAGGAGCACAGAGGTGCTGCTAAGTTGGGGGATAATTGCTGGGTGACAAATATGGCACCAATGAGGAGGGAGCTCAAGAACAATCTACTCTGTAGGTTCCAAGAGTCTGAGAGATCTGGGATACCCTTCAACCTCATGTCTAGGGGGCAAGAGACTCCCACGCTTGTTGAGACAAGGCAGTATGAAAGTCTGCCCCAGGGGCAGGGATGAGGTTTGTTCATAAGATTCTGATTAATTAGCACTCTTTAGCTATGTGTGTGTGTGTGTGTGTGATCTGATTGTCTTCTCATGATCAACCAGGCTTGACCAATTATTTTTGTGGACAACTGATCTTCATATCAGCCCATCTTTAGTTGTTGAGTTTTAGGCAAAATCATAGTTGTAGAGGTAATGTAGAGTTGCAGCACAAAGCATCTTTTCTGAATCTACCCTCACTTGGTGGCAGCATCCCTAGATGGGTGGTGCTGGGAAGCACTCTGTGCCAGATGTAGTTAGTCTGGCTGTGACGATCACGGACAGCTTTAAGGGAGACAGCAATTGTCTTCACGCAGAGATGAGACTTCCTAGGCAGGAATTTCACGTGGGTTCTCCCCTGGATCCTGTGTATCTCAGGATGTGGCGCAGTTTCTGGGACCAGGCCCAGAAGAGAGGACCCAGGTGAGATTTCATGATTGGCCGTGCAGCAGTGTCAAGATTGGAATCAAACTTCTTTCCACACGCAGACTATGTGGTCCAGCTTCAGGCCAAGGAGTAGGGGCATAAGCAAGTACCATACTCCATGGGTACCAGTCCCCTTGTTAGGGTATCTCTGACACTGGCCACCAAGGAACACAGGGAGGGAAGACGGGGTCCCATGGGCTGGTTGGAGGAAGAGGGGACCGCTCAGCTACAGTCCCATGCCCGTCCACGTTGCCACCGCCCACATGGCCCAGGCTGAGGCTCGAGCTGCTGCAGCCTCCAACTCTTCATGTTCAGTACTTCCTGTCTCTCCCTTTCCCTAATCTTCAATAGTTCTGCAGTCCCAAGGAGAACCAGGTCAGAGCCATGCATGCCCTATACTTAACTAAGTTTCTCCTGTGCCCCTGTGGCCGGGGACTTCCTAGGTCAGGCTTTTCTCGGGAGCCTGTGTGACATTCACCAGGTACATAATCCCTGGCCCCAAGTAGTCACTATGGCCTTGCCCTGGTTGCCCTGCTACAGGGAGAGCCTGGTTTCCTCTCTGTTCCCTCTGTCCTCCTATTGGTTCGACACCTGCCACAGCCAAGGCCTGTGTGGCCTCTTCTTGGGGGCAACTGCGGACTGCTACGGGATTTCCTGGGTGAAAGTCTCTTGCTCAGCACCTCATGACGTCCAGGATGATGAACCCAGCTCATGCAGGCCCGGTACTTCACAGTGTAGATCTCAGCCTCGTGGCTACCCTGGGAAATAGATCGTCCCCATTTCCCGGATGAGGAAAAAGACACAGCAATAACTGGGGCCATGGTGCTGGATCTGGCATGTTCCATGGCATGTTGAACTGAGGAGTCCCCTGGTAAGGTCTGCAGTGGGCAGAGCAGGGCCGGGGGCCTCCTAGAAGGCCACCTCTGCTCTCAGGAGTTTTCAAAGGCTGGCTGCCTGATGTCGAGTCTATCTCATTGTGAGTGAATTAATTGTTGTGCAACCTAGAGCGGTGAGACGAGTTAATTACATAATTACTGCAAAACGACATGCTATTTCATGGCTGCAATATGGGGACTCTGTTGGAAACAATTGTAATTGCCCAGAAACTGCATTCGAGTGGCTCCGTTATCTCTCGATAACCATGTAATTAACTTGTGTTACAACTTCATCTGCAGTAAACTCTGAAGTTAGGAGTTGGGGCCCTTGGGGTGGGGGCACAGCCATCCTTGGTAGAAGGGCCCAGGGAGGGGCTGGTGCTGGGGTCTCTGCTAACATCCAGGAAAATGATTTGCTTTTCCAAGCTGAGTGAGAAAATCCCTCATGACAGACTCCAGCCCTCAAACTCACGCACTCAAACCCATTCACTGTCTCATACGGCCATGTACAACCACACACCTCCCCAGTCTCAGTCACACCAGACACGTCACACAAAAATTCCTACTGCAGCCAGGCTGACTGGCTCTCTGCTCCTCCCCTCTGTCATACAGCTCTGTCACAGAAGGTGGTTGTCCCAAAGTTGAGGACCCCTACCTACCCCAGTATCCATGGTCCTAGCCATCCCTTCCCATGGACTGGGCCACTGGCCACAAAACCACAACGTGGAGAGGTAGCCTCTTCCAAGTGCCCAAAGGGCCCAGCCACCACCCCCAACTTCACTCAAAGTGGAGGAGCAGGCCTGGGGCAGGGTGAGGTGAGGTTCCTAGCCCAGGAGGGGGTGAGGCTTGAGGCAGTGGGCAGGCTCCATCAGCCCCGGGCTCTCGTCTGAGGCCAGGGTGAAAACCGTCCCTGGAGAAGGAAGAGCAAATGACTGCTAGTGGGAGGAGTCTGTCCATACCGCCTTCCCTGTGCCGGCTTTGGATCCAAGGAGTCCCTATTTTTAATACCGCTCAGTGACACGTTCACAGTCCCAGGCTCTGTGCTTGGTGCTGGGGCTGCGGCCAAGAGTGAGACAGCGTCCCTGCTGCCCTGGGCAGGCCTGGTCCAGCCGGTGAATGCAAACCGCCCTGGGTGTCTGCCTGGCTGGCTGTCCCTGCCTATTTCTGCCTCCACCCCCACTGCTGGTGTGTCCATGTCTCCTCCCTGCCAGCACACGTATCTGTCTGACTGTGGGTGTTCACTGGATGGCCTGTCTCAGACTCTCCGGAGTTTTCAGAAGTGGCCCTTGTCCGCTGATGGGAGCTGGACTGTCCCGGGTCTCCCTGCGGTGCTCGTCCTCACTGTGATGTGCTCCATTTCTTTTCCTGGCTTTCTCCCTCCTCCTCAAGGGCAGAGACTGTGTCCGATCCATGATTCATCCGCATGTCTGGTGCTTGCAGCATGGGGCTGAGACAGAGTGGATTAAGGTTTGCTGAATGAATGAATGAAAGCCTCTAGCCTGTGTGGGCTGAATACAGGCAAGCAGGATTGTTCTCGCTCACCCAGAAGAGCAGAAAGGCGGGCCCCAGGTCAGGCCCAAGCTGCAGGGAGGAGACAGCAAACGCTGTCCATCACCCTGAAAGGGAAGAGGGCTTTAAGAATGGTATTCCCATGGTAGGGGGCTCAGGATTTGGGGTCCTGCTGTGGGGGAGGTCAGGGCTGGGTTCCTGGCTGGGGGTCTCAGTGGAGGGATGTAACACAGGAACCCAGGGAAGGGAGGGTTTCATCATGCCTCTCTGTATCTTGGGAGCCAGGGTATATGCTCTGCCGGGGGAGAGCCCACCCCTGGCTGTGGGATACTTGGAGTTGTCCCCTTCCCTCCACCTTCTACCCAGCAACAGCACATGCTGGAGCCCCATGCCCTGCTCCACACCCCTCTCTGGAGGGGTCAAAGGGAGGGGCCCTGTTCTGCTCCCAGGCAGACGGGAGGGACCCTAGGTCTGTGTCAGTCATGTGATCAACGCACAGTAACCTCCCCGGAAACATTCATAAGTTTAATCCACGCCAGTAATAAAATCGCATTACATTTCTCATAAAATAAATGTTCCCATTTATATACAGAAGACAGACTGTACAGGCCCAGCCTGGCCCCAGGAGGGGTCACACACAGACGGGCGGCGGAGGAAGGGCCGTCCCTCCCATCGAGGACGGAGGAGTTCTAATCGGCAGGAGAGTGGCTGGCCGGCCAGGCGGGTGGACAGACGGGCAGACAGGCAGACGGACAGACGGGCCTGGAGGCCAGGCGCCGGGCATTACTGAACCTGGGATTCAAAGGTGCCATTGAGCTGTCCCTCCTCATAGTCCATCTGACACAAGATCATGTTGTTCTTCAGGAAGAATTTGTCTCCCACACAAAATCTGGAAAATCCAAGCAGGAGAAAGAGGCCATGGAGGGGTCCCAGTGGATGGTGGAGGCTCCAGACAGGCCCCAGCCCAGCCCAGGAGGTGGACATGTGAGAACTGAGGTCCTGGAGAGATTGCTCCTTGAATTTTCCAGAAGGGATCCCCAAAAGTCTCATAGCAAACCTGGTCAATCACCCTGGGTCAGCCCAGTCCTTAGCCAGGCCCTGCAGTCTGGGGTGTAGGACAGACAGACAAGTCTGGGCCACAGTCAGGTCTCCGTGGAGGGGTGGGGTTGGTGGGAAGGTATAGGAATAGCCTACCCCAGTCCCAGAGAGGGAGAAAGAGAGAGAAGGACAAAGAGACAGAAAAAGACCAAGAAAGGAGAGAGGTAGAAGTAGGGAAGGAGGAAGGGGCAATATGGTTGATTTTTCCATCCCTCTGTTCCCTTCCCCAACTTAAGAGGATGACTCAGTGAAGGGTACTCTTGAACAGAATCTGTAGGTTTCCTGGAGGAGCATCCTTCCAGGAGGAGGTGGCTCTGTCCACCATCTTCCCTCCCACCTAAAGAAGGCCTTGCTTTGCTGCCCCCACCCTCTGGCCCTCCTCAAGTACTGGAGGATTTAGCCCTTCCCCAAAGATGTCCCCCAGGTGGCTAGGCCTTTAGTGGGACCCAGGGTCATAGGCCCAGTCCCAGCAGATTCTAATCCAACCACCAGGTGGCACTGCAACTTCACCGAGGCCTTGGTAACAGAGGGTCTGGCCAAGCCCCCAGCTATCCCCTCAGCGTTCCCTCTGGACCTCATCCTCTGGGAACACTTGTATTAGCTCCTTCCTGACATGGGCTCCAGAGGGTTCTGGCTCCTTAGGTCCCTGGGGCCTCCCACAGGGCTGGGACACTGTGTAGGGGCCAAACACCATAAAGGAGGCAGACTGGAACCAGAATCACAAGAGTGAGTAGCCATTCCCATAATGGATTTCACCTTCCGGGTCTGGGAACACCTTCTCACTGAAATGTACATGCATGCACATACATATGGCACATACACAAGGGCACAGGGCATGCATTCAGAACACTTGTACGTGCACATTCAATACGTGTGCATGTGCATACTCCATCATGCACACACCTGCTCACAGAGCACACACGCATACCTACCTTGTACAGGGACATTTACAAATACATACATGTCCATGGCACAGCGTGCACACACAGTAAGCTGACGCAAGACCCATTATATTCATACAGATCTGTGCCCTACAAATATGCACACACGGTGCTGGAGGACACACACTTGGCTCCAGGACTCAGGCACACACAAAACACACGCATGCACGTGCATGCTCAGGACAGCACGGACGTACCACCAGATGCACAGCAGGACCCACATTTGCATGTACATGCCCACAGCACTCCTGGTCTGTGCCAGCAGGCATCGGCTGGGGTCTGGTGAGAATGCGGGGTCTGCTACCCGTTCAGCACTCACCTCTGGTTGCAGAGCTGGCAGGCGAAGCAGTCGAGGTGATATACGTTGTCCCGGGCCCGCATCACCATCTCGAAGGCTGGGATCAGCTTGCTGCAGGCGGCGCAGTTTCCTGTGGTGCCAAAAAGCCTGCCAAGGGAAAGGTGCAGAGGGTGTAGGGGGCTGGGGGACAGGGGAGCTGCCTCTGCCCACGGCCCCGCTGGTCCCTACTCCTGTGGGCTTAGCAGGTGGGCCTAGGCAAGGGGGAAGGAGCACAGACAGCAGCATCTAGATTCTGCTAAGAGATCAGGCTTTGGAGAAATCGGCACAGCGATCCAGGGAGAGGAGCATAGGGGCTCCAGGGGTTGGATGACATCGCCCATCCCTGGGCTGGGCTGGCAAAGCCCTCTCCCCGGCTCCCACCAGGGTTCAGCTAGCACCCAGGGCCACTGGAAGAACACTGGGCTGGGCCCTGAGCGAGGACCCCAGATTCACACAAGCAGGAATTCAGAGGCAGTCTGCCTGCCCTCAGGCAAGTCATGAGTCTCCGAGCCTCACTTATTTCAACTGTAAAACAGGGACACTGAAATACATCCTTTGCAGGCTTGTTGTGAGAACTTTTATAAACTCTCGGTCATGGATCATTCAGTGAACACCTATAACAGTGTGTGTTTACTATGTGCCATGCACTGTTCTGAGGGCTTTACAAGATAAACTCATTTATTTTTTAAGAGAGAGAGCGCATGTAAGTGGGCGGAGGGGCAGAGGGAGAGAATCTTAAGCAAGCTTCACACCCAGCGTGCAGCCCTAGGTGGGTCTTGAACCCCAAGATCATGAACTGAGCTGAAATCAAGAGTAGGATGGACGCTTAATCAACTGAACCACTGCGGTGCTCCCCAAGATCAACTCACTTAATCGTGGCAACAACCCTGTGGGGTGGTCTTTTTCTGCTACCAACTCACTGGGTGATCTGCCTAAAGCCCTTTTTCCTTTTCCTGGATCTCAGTTTATCCTTCTTCAAAATGGGGATGCTGGGCTAGGTGATCCTGTTCCAAGTCTAAAATAGGACTGATTCCCAAAGAGAGTTCCCAGGACACCTGGAATGATGCCTCTTTCACGCAAGCGCCCCTCCTCTTAGCTGCTGGTTGCAGAGTGCAAGGGGTGGGGTGCACACTTTCTCCCCAGTGCAGGCCAATCTTTGGCAGGGTGTTCCAATTGCCTGAGCCAGCCAGGCTCTTCCTTGCTCCTTTTCTGTACACTGGCTGAGCAAGCCCTGAGTGAGGCAAGGGGGCTGAGAGGCAGGCAGGAGACCCTCTAATCCCTGATTTGTCCAGCTCAAGCTCAGGCGCCTGCGGATGAGCTTGGCTCCATTATTCATCAGCCTGAGCTGCCTGGTGGCTCAGATTAAGGCAGACAAAGGCTGGGCCACAACATCTGCCTGCCAAGGCGGGGGCTTCACTGCCCCCAGTCCATCGAGCAGTGGCTGCAGAGGTGGCAGGCTCTGGACAGTCATTATCTGGGGCTGAGCAGCCCCAGGAAGTCTGCCCCCATCCCAGCCCACTGACCTACCTGGCCCCAAAGTCATTCCTTGGCCTCTGTCAGAGCCCAGAAAAAAACACTTTCAGGCTCCAGTAGCTGGCAGAGCACAGAATGCTTCTGGGTGCTTTGGCTCTGTTGACAAACCCATCCTTCACTGCGGTCCCCTCTCTCTAGGCCCTCTGTACTCATCAGTTGGTGTGACACCTCTCCTCCACCTGGGAGGTTCAGCCCCCCAAGGATGCCTGAAACCTTCAGACTTGGAGGCCCCTTCCAGGTCATCAAGGGGGAAGTCCCCAGAAAGAACTTTTCTTAACTCCTCCTTCTGGCCTCAGCCCTTTCCTCTAGCCCAGTGAGGAGCACTGGGTCACTGATCTTGGATTACTGCTATACCTTAAAAACTAATGAAGGCAGGGGCCCCTGGGTGGCTCAGTCGGTTGAGCATCCAACTTTGGCTCAGGTCATGATCTTGCAGCTTGTGAGTTGGAGCCCTGCGTCAGGCTCTGTGCTGACAGCTCAGAGCCTGGAGCCTGCTTTGGATTCTGTGTCTCTCTCACTCTCTACCCCTCTCCCGCTCATGCTCTTTTTCTGTCTCAAAACTAAATAAACATTTTAAAAAATTAAAAAAAAAAAAAAAACTTCTGAAGGCAGAAGAAAGAGAAGGTGCAGGCAGGTAAACCTTAGGCTCTTCCCCAAAGTAGGAGAGACTCTGTTGATAACCCTGCCCCCCACCCCCACACGGCCCAGACATGAACAGAGGGAGCCCCACAAAGCCCTTGCCCTGACCTATTAATTAATGCAATGGGCCTTCCTTCCTCACAAGGCCCAGCCACTACCCAGCAGCCTGTGTAGGAGCCAAATGTAGATGCTGGGTCTCAGCCAAGGCCCCCACTTTGTGGCCTCGTTCCAACCTTGCTGATGTCATAAATGGCCTAAGGGAGGGTTAATTGGGGGAGACAGCCCCAGGGAATAGGATCCAGGTTGTGGGGGAGGGTGGGTTAGAACTCCAGGGAATGTGAGCTGAAGCTTTAGTCTTCATACTATTCTAGGAGGGGCAAACCAAGGCTTGGAGAAAGTTAAAAGCCAGAAGGTTCATAGTTCAAACCCAGGACCCAGGGGACTTAGAGCTTCCCTACTTGCTCCAGGAAGCCCTCTGAGGTGTCCCTTCCCAGATTCCAGGGACAGGGTGGGTCAGAAGCACCTGGCAAAGACAGGGGCCAAACCAGACTGGTGCCCTAGGGAAACTTATCTCCAGTGCCCAATGGTTGCAAAGGCTTGCCCACGACCTGTGCTGGGCATGGAGGCCAGGGAGTTAATGCGTGGCTCTGTCTTCAGGGCTCCGCGAGCATCCAGCGGAGCAGGGCTGGGCCAGGACTGTCTGGGACGAGTGCACACAGACAGGGCCTAGGTCAGAAGGTAGGGGCAGAGCCCTGCTGGGTCCTGGGGGATGGGAGCTTTCTGAGCAGAGCAGCCAGGGCTGGCAGGAGGCCCACCTCAGATAGTCGCGTCGGCACAGGATGAGGTTGGCCTTGGTGTAGAGGGTGGAGCCCACCTCGCCCAGGCGGCAGTCACAGCAGGCACACTTGAGACAGTCCTCGTGCCAGTACTTGTCCAGTGCCTTCAGCAGGTAGCGGTCCTTGATCTTGCGGTTGCAGCCCGCACAGCCCTTCTGCTTCCCTTTGGGCTGGACGGAGAGCATCGGCACGCCTGTGGATGGACAGATGACAGACAGATGGACATAGGAAGGACCCTGTGGCTCCAGGCCCCGGGAGCCATCCCTCTGGGAATAGGGGCCCACTGCTCCTCCTGGGGGTTCCCAGGCATCCTCACTTTCTCCCCAGCAGCCTCCTCCCCTGGCGCCGGGTCCTGTCCTTCCAGCTGTACAGCACAGTCTATTCCCTGCCCTGAGAAGATCCCTCCAGAAGCTGCAGCGGCAGCTGGGAGCCCCGCATCTGCTGTGCTGCAGGGCACACACATAGCCCCAAGGCCCAGCCCCCCTGAGCTGTGTCTCCCGTCCATCCTGCCACTGCCTCCTGTGTGGTCTGCTCCATAGGAGGCCTGAAACCCTCCTCACGCAGCCACCATCTGACTGGCTCTTTCAGTGGCCCGAAGAACTGAATCTCATAATGGGCTTGGGTCCGCTAGAACAGATCTCTCACAGATCTTTTTGCGACCTCAAGACTTCCTCACATTGTTTGTGCCTTTGACCATTTTAACCTAAAATGTCAGGCGACAGCCTCTTGGTTTATCCATGTAGACCTGTGACAGTATCAGGAACAAAGTGGGGTGCCCCATGACACTCCCAGTGGGGTGCAGGAGCTCTGGGTCATCCGGCAGATGCCTGCAGCTGGGCCTGGCCTAGTTGGGGCTCTCCTTATGAAAACTTCTGGCTAGATTCAAACTTTTTTACCTGCCCTGGCTTGAGGGAGGGGAGGTTCAGAGTCTCTCAATCCTTCCTCCTCCCACCAGGATAAGAATCTCTGAGCCAAGGTAGGGAGGGTGACAGGCCAGGGGGAGGCGGGGGGGGGGGGGGTGGTGGGGGTGGTTGGAGGGAAGCTCCCAGGGCCCATGGGTGCTTCTCAACATACAAGAAAAAACACAAGGGCAGGAATTTCAGCACGGAGCTTCCTGGAAGGAGAGGCAGACCTCCCAGTAGGCAAGTGTATGCACTCATGCACATCACACGTACACAGGCATAGCATGCAGGCATGTGCACAGAGGCACAGCCTCCTACCCTCTGGCCTTGGGGCCACAAGGAGTGACCACAGGGAGAAAAAGTTGAGGAGGAGGTGGGGACCGATGTTGTCCTGAGTCTGGACATGTGTGTAGAGCCCTGAGGCTTGAATGTGGTGAAGATTATGCTCCGAGGGACGTGCAGGGAGTCTCAGAGCCAGGCCCAGGCTGGGGGCAGGTGGGAATGCCTGTAAGAGTTGCCTGAGAGCCCCTCATGAAGGCAGTGGGGGTGGGGGGTGCCTTCCCTGACATGAGCTCAGGTGGAGGAGTCCACTCTGGAGGGGAACAGCCCACCCCTTCCTGCCTCCTTGGCTCCCCACCAAGCCTCTGGAGTCTACCCCTCTCCTGGCCCCATCCTCTCCAAGCGACCCCAGCACTCTCCAGGGCTCTGGGCTCAGCTCCCACCTCCTGGCATCCCTCCTACCCCACCCCCGGCCCACTGCCCCCTTTCTCTTCCCCCTTCCTGGCACGTGACCCTTCCTCCGACTTCAGAGGAGGACCAGCCTCCAAAGGGCCCCAGTCTCAAAACCCACAGATGTCAGGTCAGAAGGACCCTCAGAATTCTTCCAGGCAAATGTTCTGAGAAATGATGGAGAAACCAAGGCACAGAAGGTCTGAAGGTAAAATCTAGTGTAAGCCACTAATCAATCTGGCCCTGGGGGGTCCTCCCTGCCTCCTGTGTCTCTCTTGGGGAGGGGACCCGCCAGAAGCAGCAGGACAGGTGAGGGCAGGGGAGAGGCAGCTCAGGCTGCCTTCCTCCTTCCTCCTTCCTGCAGTCCCCGCAGGGCCTGGCTGTTAGCTGGGAAGCTTGCTGACTAATTTCCTTAATGCAGCTCTAAAGGTTAATTGGTCTGAGAGAGTGATGAGGCCCAGGATGACTACGTCCTCAGGCCTGCCTGTGTCTCCTCTGGCCGGGTCCAGCCTGGTCACAGAGCTCTGAGGAGGCCGTGGAAGCCAGCTGGGGAGCAGGCATCCCCGAGAGCTAAGGGGGCTCTGAAGTGTTTTTTCCAAGGTCTGGCCTACAGGGAGGAATCAGGTGTGGGCAAATGGGGGAGGGGTCAGGACAGCTGGAGGTGAGGAGGTGTGTGGGTCCCAGGGTGGGGCTATTGTCCCCGGAGCCTGTGGAAGCAGCAGCCAGCCAGCACAGCTGTACCTGTACACGCACACCAACTTGGAAATCTCAGGCCAGGCCCCTAGGATAGCTCCACTAAGGCTGGCTTGCCCCTTGCTCACCTGGACTGGCAGCAGGCCCGAGCCCCCCAGGGCTCTACGCTTGTGCTCTCAGTAGCAGGGGGTGTGTGAGTAACTGGAAAAGCCACACTCAGGGGATCCACCTGATCCACTAGGTTATACCCCCAAATAAGGAAGGACTCCAGCACTGAAAGTGTCTGTCCTGCTCTATCCTCCCTCTGGCATGGCTTCTGGACAGGCTGGCCTTCCAAGCTCAGGCCCCAGCACGCCTAGCAGGCCCCAGAGCCTGCAGGGCTGTGAGCTGCAGCGCGAGTGGGACCCTGAACCTACAGGACCCTGAACCTACAGGACCCAGGGAGGCCATGAGGCGTGAAGTCACAAGCTGCCCCCAGGTCCCTTGTCCCCTGCCTGTGGTTGGGCTGGGCCTGGCACTCAGCAGTGCTCTGCGAGGCCTGGGAACCCTGCTCTAGGGTACTGAACTCTGCTTCCTGGGCCCTGGAGAACTCTTAAGAAGTCAAACAGATTTGGGGTGCCTGGATGGCTCAGTTGGTTAATCATCTGCCTTCAGCTCAGGTCATGATCTCACGGTTAGCGAGTCTGAGCTCTGTGTTGGGCTCTCTGCTGTCCGCACAGGGCCTGCTTCAGATCCTCTGTCCCCCACTTTCTCTGCCTCTCCTCTTGCCCACACGCGCGCGTGCGCACACACACACACACACACACACTCTCTCTCTCTCTCTCTCTCCCCCTCTGTCTCTCAAAAATAAAAATAAATAAAAACTTTAAAAAAATTAAAACAAAAAAAGAAACCATACGGCTTCTGCCAGTTTCTGACACCCACTGAGACACAGAACTGCAGGGCCAGCCTGCCTAAGGAGGTCCCAGGGCACAGGGACCTTGAGCCTTCTCTGCCTAGGAAGGCTGAAGTCCTGGGAGAAGTCTGACTCACCCCTTCCTTCTTTAGGGAGCATCCACACTGTTTGCTCTCACTGAGTTAGTTCAGGAGACTTGAAAACACTCCTGGAAAGGCAAGGAGGTTTAAAGGGGGCATCTCTGGTCTCCTGCTCCCTAAATGAAGTGAAATGCTCCCCAGAGGGTCAGGGCTCTCCCTCCCTGCCCTGCCTCCCCAGCCCCCACCCAGCCTGCCAGTCAGCCCCGCAGACACCTCTTCCCTCCCTCCCCTGCCTGGCTCTGGGAGCTGAGCCTCGGGCCATGCACTTTCCATTAAGGAGATAGCATCCCTTTGCTGAAGTCCATTTGGGATCCATTTTAGTGTTATCTAAAAATCAAATCTACATGGTAATCCTTTTAATGTACTCCTGACTTTAGGAAAAAAACAGCTTTGCGCTCCTTCAGGAAAGGTTTTAAAGCATTACCCAGTAATTACTACTCACCCATGAAAACACTGATATTTTACAATGGATGATGTTGAGCCTGCCTGCACGCGCGCGCGGGCACAAGCTCAGACATACGCGGGGACCCAGCCAAAGAAACCAGTTCACATAGCCTATTTGCTCCTCCTCAATCTCAGGGTGTTGGGGGATGACATCTGAGGGGAGATCGGCCAAACCCCTATCCGCCTCTACACCAGGCAGGCTGATAGTGGAAGGAGGCAGCCTCCCAGTCTGACTCATCCGGCTGCCAGACACTTACCCTTAGCTCTTTAATCTGAGGACAAGCCAGACAGTCCCAGTGACCAGAAGGGACTGCCAGAGGTCATTTGGCTCTTTCCACACCCACCCGCCAGCCAGGAGAGAAGCCCTCCTCTTCACAGGGACCCCCCAAGTGGTCTGCTAGGTCAGACCCAAGTCCTAGGCAATCCCCGCCCACCCACCCCAGGCCACGCTGCCCCTCACCTTCGGCATGCGGACCTCTCCAAACTGCCAAGCCCGCTGCTCCCAGTCCCACTGATGCCTCCAGCGTGGACAGCAGGCTGAGCTCCTCCAAAGCCAGTCCTCTGTCCTGGAATGCCCACCCCATCCAGCCCTGGGTCACTCTGAGCTATGCCTTGGGCCCCTGCAGCCACCACTGGCAGCTCCACCTGGCATGTGAGGCTCCCTCCCACATCCAGCACATCCTGCTTGGCCCTCTGGATCTGCTCCCTGCGGAATCCTGGAATAGCATCCCTCTCCATCCTGCAAATGGACCTTGTTTGCTTCTGTCCCAGGACCTTCCCTCCATCGCTGCTCCCAGAAGAAAGGCCTGGTCCTGCCCATCCCACCCTTGACCAAAACTCAGAGTCAGCACTGGGGCTGAGGCTCAGGGCACTGAGCTTGAACTCTGAGAGCCTACTTTCCAGCCTGAGAACTGTTCCAAGTAGCTGGAGGTTCTGGAGCAAATCCCTCATCTTTCTGACTTGCTGTTGTGAAATGGGAGCCAATAAAGGTCTCTTTCCACACAGATGACGGTGAGGACAGAATAGGTCATACATATGAAGCCACAGGAGAGTCTGGCATCCAGCGGGGGACACACCAGAACTGGATAGTATTACTAATATGCATCTCAGGATGCCCTCCCCCTGTTCTGACACTTGTTTCCTTTCTCCTTTAACTTTTTATCTTGATGTAATTTCAAACCTTCAGAGAAGTTGCAAAATAGAAAGAATTCCTGTATACCTTTTGTGTAGATTCCCTAAATATGGGCATTTTATCATGTTTGTTTTATCCTTCCCTACAGACCTCCCTATAATATCTATAATATTCTTTCCGACTCATTTGAGAGTTGGCTTCGGACATGAAGCCTTATAATCCTCAATACTTTGATGTGTGTTTCCTAAAAGCAAGGACATTCTCATACATTACGATTAACAAAACCAGGAAATGATCATTGATGTATCGCTTCTATTACCAACAGACCTCACTCAGATTTTACCCGTTTCCCCAGTAATATATTTTACGGCAAAATAAATTCTGGAGCATGCATTGTATTTACTTGTCCAGTTTAGTCCACTTAAATCTGAAAGACTTCCTAAGCCTTTCTTTGTGTTTCAAGATACTAGCATTTTTGAAGAACACAGGCCAGTTATTTTATAGAGCATCCTTCAATTTGGGTTTGTCTGATGCCTTTGTGTGACTTTAATTCCTCTGTGCCTCAGTTTTCTTTCTTGTAAAATGAACATGAAAATAGTACCTATTCCATAGAGTTTCCAGGAGGAATAAGGGAGTTGGAGCCTGGGTGGCTCGGTCAGTTAAGGAATAAGGGAGAAAATCTATGTGAAGCTGAGGACTAACTGGACCCGGCAGTCAAAAGTTAGCTCTGATCAGTGTCACCCCATTTGGCACACGGGAAGGGGTGACCTTACAGCTCCATCTCAGGTCCCTCAGATAGCGAAGATCACTCACTTTGAGGCAAATAAACGGATTTGAATGTGCCACCATGGTTAAGATCACACAGGCGCTGGCTAGAGTCCAGCGATACCCAAAGGACAGTCCAGTGGTCACTGCAGAGGTGTGCAGAAGGAAGCAGCCCCGTCTGTCCAACAGGCTACTTCGGTGACCCATCAAGTTGGAGGGGACTGCTGTGGCAGCTCAGGGCGGGCTCCTCTGGGGCCATGGGTGTGGCCTCAGCATTGCTCATAACCTCTGCATGTGTCTCAGTAGTGCTTCTGAATCTGTGTCCACACAGAACACCACAGCGACCCAGTGCAGTTCCGGGGCTTCTCTTCCTCACCATGGGCCCCCCTTCTCCTCCTCTGGGAAGGAAGCTGGGCTTTCCCGGGGCCAAGGGCAACTTGCAGGGAGGTAACGCCTGATGCTGCTGGCAGCGCTCGGCTTCTAAGCGCTTGGCTCACAACCGCCTTATGAGATGGATACCATTATTATTCCCACTTTAACAGCGGGAAAACCGAGGCCCGAGAAAGGTTCCAGCTTGCCCCTGTTAGTATGGGACACACCTGGGATTTGAATCCTGGCAGTCTGTCTTCTGGGCCCAAGTACTGGATTCATCTGCCCTGCTGCCAGGCCATGCACTGCTAAGCTCTGAGGAGCTGGCAGACCCAGGAGGGAGGCGTTACAGAGAGGGTGCACAGATGCAGGACACGGCTACCAATGTGCACAACGGCACACGAGTACTTGTGCCTGACACATAATCACATACGTGTACACCGGGGCTGCAAGAGGCAGAACTGGGTCTACTGACTCTCTCCACAAGTTTTATTCCAGAAGCCAGCAGTGTTAGCATACAGCAGCTACTCAGGAAGTTTTATGAAAACACACATCACACATCTGAGCACACGCATGATGGGTGTGCACATGTAAATATACACATCCATGCACAAGCAGTCACGTGCGCATTTACTGCCTTTTAAAAAACATTTCCAAAAAATGGGTCATAGCTCAAAATCAAGCTCTGACATAAGCAAAACCCATGAGTAAGGGGCCTGGTGCTCTGTTCTCAACTCCATCTTCCCAAGGAAATGGAAGAGTGAGAGCCCCCTGGGTTTCGCCCACAGGGACCCACGGAAGTGGTGGTGAACATCCAGAAAGTCAGTCCCACACTTCTTACACCCACTCCAGCTGCTGGGGGGAGGGGTCTGCAGTCTCTGGGGATCTGGGTCCCTGCCACCTGCAAGGTGCTTGTGCCCACGTGGGCCCGCACCTGGGCCTGGAACTACAGAGTTGGGTTCCACACAGGGCCAGCCAGCGGCCCCTCCGTGGCACCAACCCTGTTTAATGAGGAAATTTGAAAGTGTAATCTAATTCTGCAGAATCTCTTTAAATCTCGTTTTCTCAGAAGTAACTTCATTTCGCACGGACACATCCAGCCTTGTGAGAAGGCCTCCATTTCACACCAGTTTTATCTCCACAATTTCTCGTCTCACTGCACTTCTATCCCAGGGCCTTGCCATGCGGCAGGCGAGGCCTGAACTAATAGCATTTCCTACTCATTTGGAATCAAAAGCCAACGAGAACAACTGTTGAAACGCGTGGCTACAGCACCTAGAGCACGTTCATTACCACCCCTCTGCGCACCCCTTCGCAGGTGGCGCACTCACCGTGCGAGATGAGAGAGAGAAGCCGGGCTCCCGTGGCCTCCACCTCCCCACTGGGCCAGGGGAGGGAGGCTGGCGGCGGTGGCCAGCTCACCAGAGGACCGGCCCCTTTCACTCTGGCACTGCCCCTCAAGGGGGTCTGGGAGAAGAGGGGCTGTGTAGACGCGAAGACTGTGGGCCCTGCAGACAGACGGCCTCAGCTTGAATTCTGGCTCCAACACCGCCCAGCTCTGCCTCGATTTACCTACCTGCTAAATGAGGACTGCCCAGTTTAAAGAATTATTCCGAGGATTAAATGAGATAATGGACATGATTTATAAAAGGATTTGATGCAGTAGCTTAAGAAAATCAGCTATGAAAAATTACGTCTTATGATCCAACAATTCTCTTCCTAGGTATACACCCAACAGAAATGGCAGCTTATGTCCACCAGAGGGGACGTACAAGGATTTCCAGAGCAGTTTTCTTCGTAACAGCCCACAGATGAAAACAACACAAATGGCCATGGACAGTAAAACGGATGATCCACTATTGTGCAGTCATGCAATGGAATAATACGCAGCCACGAAAAAGACTAATACACATAACACTGATACACATAACAACTGATCACTGATCACATACACTGATACACATAACAACAAGGGTGAATCAGACAGCAGAATGTTGAATGAAAGAAGCCAGAGGCAAAGGTACACACTGTATAATTCTATTTGTACGTAACACCCAAACAGGCAGAACTGATCTGTGGTGAGAAATGTCCGAATGATGGTGTGTATTACCGTGAGGCAGAAGGCGTGAGGAAGCATGGTGAGAAGCTGCAAGTGTCCTAGGTTTTGATCTGGGTGGTGTTTAGAGGGGCACACATAGATGTAAAAACTCATTGCACTGAACATTGGAGACTTCTGCATTTTACTGCATAGATGTTATACCTCCATTAAAAAAAAAATAAACTAAAATGGAGACCTCTCAGTCAGGACTTTGGACACCTCTTCATCAACTGCCCCCTCCCATTTCCTCAGCACTCACTCCACCTGTTATCTCAGTGAATCCTCATATTAACTCTGAGGTACTAAATGATTACACCCACTCAACGGATGAGGAAGCAGAGGCTTAGGAAGGTTCAAGTTCTTACCCAAGGTCACATAGCTAGAAGGCTGCAGGGCAGGGACTGAAGTCCCCACCGGCCTGACTCCAGAGTTCAGATTCTCATCCAGCCCATGCCCCATGGCTTCTCTGCGCAGCCTGGTTGAGGAAAGCTCACTGGGGTAGCATCTGGGTTCTCCCTTGCAGCCTAGATGCCAGAATGATGCCAGGAGGCATGCTTACAGCAGGGCCTAGGTTAAGAAGAACAGGAGAAATGATGGCCCAGACAGGGCACAGTCTCCATGCTCTTGTGTGTCATAGACCATTTCTGCTCACCTGGTGGCCCTGCAGAAGCTACAGCTGCTGTGGAACCTTGAAAGAGCTTCTAGGCAGGGCCAGAAAGGGGACATGGACCAGAAACTAAGGATGAAAAAGGGAGCAGGAGAACCGTGTAGAGGCAGACCTAAGATGTTTGCGTTGTAGTCTTGAGAGAGACATAGAAGCCTTGAGATGGCACATGACCTCAGGGGGTTGAGCCAAGCTGTGAGGGGCAGGCTGGGGGCTCTAGCCCAGAGCCTAATTGCTGGGCTGAGCCTCAATCACAGCCAGGGGCTTGTGTGTGAATGAGGGAAGGGGGGGGGGAGGGAGGGAGGGAGTCCTAGAAGAGGGGCCAGACTCAGGATAAGAAATTAAAAGGAGGTCCAGGCACCTGGGTGGCTCAGTCGGTTACGCATCCGACTCTTGGTTTCAGCTCAGGTCATGATCTCACAGTTCATGAGTTTGAGCCCCACATCCAACTCCGTGCTTCCAGCAGAGCCTGCTTGGGATTCTCTCTCTCTTTTCTCTCTGCCCCTCTCCCTGCTCACATGCTCTCTCTCAAAATAAATATACATTTAAAAAAAAGAGTTCATAATAAAAAAAAGAGAAGAGAAGAGAAGAGAAGGAAAGGAAAGAAAAGAAAAGAGAATGGAGGTCCAGCATTTCTTGCCTTCTCTAAAGTGTTAAGTCCCTCCAGGTTTCCACAGTCCACCACCGCAGGAAGGCAGAAGGAAAGCACTGCCCAGTGCTGTCCCCATATACCTGCAGCCAGTACAGTCACGTTCAACTGCATGATAATAATATCCTTTATTCAATGCCTACTATGTGCCAAGTGCTTTACATGCATTAACTGTCCTCCTCATGATGATCCCTGAGGTCAGAGAAATCACACAACCTGCCTAAGGGTAAGCTTCAGACCCAGGCTGCTGGCCTCATCTCTTCCTGTTCTACGTCCTGGCCAGAGGCAGTATGGAATCATCTTTTTCCTAAGCAATGGGGAAAGCAAACTTCTGCTCGGGCCCAATCTGATGCCTGCCAAAAGAAGAAAGCTCTAAAGATCCCTTGCAGGGGAAGGACGAGCCTCTGGTCCCCAGTGCCTCCCAGAGGAGCCATTTCCTGTGAAGGTGTAGGAAGCAGCAGGCATCTTTGCAGTGTGTTTTTGGTGGATCAAACCTCCTTAGAATGGTGTGTCCTAAAGCCTGAACCCGCAAATGACGTTCGAGTGTTTGGAGATGAAGGGGCTGAGGAGTTTCCACACACATCTCATGGGCCCTCATGGTTGAGAGAAGCCAGACCCAGCCCAGCCTGGTGTCTGGCAATGGCTTTAGGGGACCCAGCGTAGACCTTGCAGGGGCCTGGATGATGCACTGAGAGACACTGGAGCAGGTGCAAATGGAATCTGCTCTCCAGAGACACATAATTTTCTGCCGTTCTTCAGTGAAGGGGACTTAGAAACATCAGAAGCTGCATGTGCTCTTTGGAGTCTGTCATGGGCAATGATGCTTCAGTTAATTGCATAGCTATCCGCAGAACAAGTGTAGGCATTCTCTTCCAGTTCTCGGTTTCCATGAAGTTTCACACATATCTCAAAAGCAATAGGTCGAAAACAGGACTCTGGACGTCCTCCCCAAAACCTGGTCCCTGTACCCTTGTCCCAGGCTTCCCCTCACCACACTAACACCATTATCCACCCAGATGCTCAGGCCAGAGACTGGGAGCCGCCCTCAGACCCTCCATCATCCTCACTCTCTCCCACCGCTGATTCCCACTTCCCATCCTGCCTCTTCTTCCCATTTCCAGAGCCACCACCATCTTTCACATCCCATCAGCAGAGCTCCTGACCAGCCTCCCATGTCTACTATCTACATTCCACTCTTCACATAACAGCTATAGAAATCTTTCAAAACAAAGTAGGTCAGGTCACTGCTCAGCTTGAAACCCTTCCATAACTTCCAGTGGGTTGAGAATAACATCCACCCTCTTCAACAAGCCTATGTTATCCTCATGTGGTCTGGCTCCTGCCTCCCCCTCCAATACTGTGCACCAGCCACATTCCTTCCAGATCTCCCTCCTGCCTCAGGGCCTTTGCACATGCTGTGTCTCCTTCCCAGAATACCCTTCTCTGCCTCTTCGTGTGGCTGGCTCCTTCCCATCCTTAGGCTTCAGCTTAAATGTCACCTCGTCAGAGAGGCTTTCCTTGACTACCTTATTTCCTTATTTACATGACTCCCTTGTCATTTCCTTCTGAGTTTTTAATCACAACTTGTAATTGCTTTACTTTTTTGTGATTGTACTAAAGACAAATGATTGGCCTCGCTCATAAGAACGAAAGCCCCATGAAGGCCTATTTTTTTAGTCCTGCCTTGTTCACCATTGTGTCTCCAGCACTGAGCCTCATAGCACTTTTTAACCATCAGTTCAGTTAATGAATAAAAAGACTAAGCAGAATCTATCCAGATATTACTGGTAAGAGTCTTCAGGCCAGAGGGGGCTAAATGCAGACAGGCAGGCTACCCAGAGATGGGAGCCTTCCCACCAGGCTTGTTGCTGCCCCATGCCACACACTGCTAGGCACCTATACCTATGTGGCCTAAGACAGCAGATCTGTGGCAGTGCCTAGGTCCTGCCATCCTCAATCTGGAATTTTGAGAGGCCTACCCAGGGCTCCAACTGCAAAATGACAGCTCTTTTGCAAATATAAACCCTCTACCCTTTAGATTAAGGGGCATCAATCCTCTTCTCCAACCCCTCAGACCTGTGAGGAATGAAGTCCCCCTTTGAATGTCCCCTTGCACACAAATGCTCCATCCCAACCCTCAGAGAGTGGAGGTAGAGCCCCAAAGTTCAGTCATCTGTGAAATCTCATCAGCTCTATCTTTCCCTTTGTGCCTGTGGCCTGGGCACCCTTCCCTGCCTGGCACAGACCTAGCCTCCCCTACTCCCCACCTGAGGGTCCTCTTGGCTATGATATGACCACTCCTACCTCCCAGCCAAGTCTGAGCCTCTTGAGGACAGTGGGAGGAAAAAGCCCCCAAAGGTTACTACAGAAGAAACCTAGGCCCAAGCCTTTCTCTAACTGTAGCCTCTGCCAAGCCCCCTCCCATCCAGGGCTGCTGGAGCAAGCCCCCAGGTCCTTTGACAGAATGCTGCTTGGAGCTGTACAGCTATGGGAAATCAGCAGGGAAGCGTCTGGAAGCTGTGTTCCCCAGACAGCAACTCAGCTGCTCCCTGGGCACCCGCAAAGCCCACGTCACCCATCTAATGAAACAGGGCTCCCAAGGGGCCTGCAATCTCTGCAGAGGAGGAGGAGAGCACGGACTCTCAGACGAGTCTCAATTTCACAGCATCAGGGACGTGAGCACCAACGCGCTGAACCAGAAAACGAGAGTCTGGCAGGAGCTGCAGACACACCGTGAGCGCCAGGGGATCAGAGATTAGGGCCCTTCAAAATCAATTTTGAATTCAAACTTTTAAATGTGTTCTCCAGACATAAGGAGGGGACCCTCCAGGCAAGCTCAGCCTAGCCAGATGCTGGGTTCTGCTTCCTTCTCGAAGCATCCAGAACCTATCTGCTAGCCACTGGGCTGGATGAGGGAAAGGAGGACAAGGGGACTAGGAGGGAGACTCCAGTGCCCCGTACCCAGGAGCCACAGGGACAGGAGCCCCTTCGGCTCTTGCTGACACAGCATGACCTCTGGGGTGCCTGTCTGGGGTCCTTCCTGGAGCTCCCTGGTGAGGCCTTGAGGCCTGCTCCACCCTCCTCTATAGACTTGGATGAGAGAAGCTGAAGGCAAGGTCTTGCAAGGCAAGGCCAGATCCCTATTCACCTCCCAACCTGGTTGAGGAGGCTCACAGGGCACCAGTGGATGAAGCCATTTAGAATAAGAGCTTTGGAGTCAGACGGGCAGGGTTTGTATCTTAGACCAGCCACGGTCTCCCAGAGAGATCTTGGTTCAGGAGTGAATTTCCCTCCCAGAAACCTGGTGGGAGAAAGCTTGCTGTGAGGGTGAGTGTCTTGGAGGGCAGGCCCTGTGAAGTCAGAGTGGTCCGAAGTCCCCCCAGTACAAAGGACAAGAAAGTATCCTGTGTGTGAGTCAGCAGGACAGGCTGGCTGCCGGGAGAGCTGGTGTGGCTGCCACAGGCTGCATCATCCAAGGCATGGTGGCTGCAGCCAAAGAGCTGACAATCATGCTGTCTGTCACCTGACAGACCGTGTGTGGAGTATTGAGTACAGTTCTGGGCCTGGCATGGTGAGGTGGACAGGGACACACAGGAAATTGGGACTCCTCAGGAAGCTGAGTGGGACCGCCTGCTCAGCCAAACCCCAGAAAAGGCCCCAGGGCTAGGAGCGGGAAGGCCGTGGGAAGCTCAGGAGGGCAGACGATGCTCCTGGCAGCCTCAGCTATGGTCCCCACCCTCCTGCCTGGGTCCCGGCTCAGCCACATTTGTTCCTCCGAGCATAGGATCAACCCACTACTGATGCCTTCCCCCCATCTCTGTGGGGAAGCGGGTCCGTGACGAGACTCTGGCCCCAGCGACCTCACAACCCCCGTTCCCCAGTTCTCCAATTCTCAGACCACTGCTGCTTTAAGCCACACTCCTGAGACACAAACACGAGTGACTGTGAACGACTCTTCAGCTGAGAGGTGGCAGAAAGGGTGGCCGAAGACTTGGGCCTGCGGAGACCTCACAGGGAGCCCCTTTTGGAATGAGGAGCAAAGGGAAAGGGCTGGGGCTACTGGACCACATATGGGAGGGGAGGCAAGGGCCCCCCCCCCCTCCCCCAGCTTGGGAGTGGGCTGTCAGCTCTGCAAGGAAATTACAACATGGGCCTGGGTAATGCTCCTTTTAGTTACAGCATAAACTGCGGCAATAAAGCGTACCTGGGGAATGTTTAGAGAAAGCACTAATGATTTCTTCCCCAGTGGTTAATAAATTCACTTCCAGATCAATTTGTTCGCGATAGAGCCCGGCGAGCGGAACCCGCGCGGCGGGCACAGCCGAGTGTGTCTTTTTCAGTATAAATGATTTATTACGATGATTAGCGGCACATAAACAATTTAAAATACAACGCTAATTAGTTTGGGGAAGAAAGGAGGGGAAAAGCCACCCTGCCTCTCTCCCCATTATGTTCTACTTCCCTAAGTGTGTACTTTTTAATTAAATCCAAATGTCACAATAAATTTAAAGTGTTTTATTACCACTCGGGGTAAGTAAGGCAGTCATGCAAGCCCCCTCTCAGGCATCTACAGGCCAGGCTGGGGGGAGGATTGGGGGCACCAGCGGGGTCTGTCCACAAACTCTCCTCGAGATGGGAGATCTTTCAGGAGACCTCGGAAGCCCCTCCTGGTTTCTGGCAGCCCCAGGCTGGAAAGCGCTGGGACCGCCCACCTCCCACCTTCCCAGCCAGCCCAAGTGATGTCTCCTCCTTAACATTGGTCCCGACTGGCATGGCCTCCTCTCAATGGGCCCACAATACCCCATGCCCTCTCCAAGTTCTCCTCACGTGCTAGGTGTATAGGTGACACTTTTTGTTTCCCTGGCTTCATGCTTGCCGCTTCACATCCAACATCTTACCACGTTCTCCAGTGCTATGAGTAGCAATTATTGTTTCAGTTTTATGGATGGGAAACTGGGGCTCACGGAGGTGGAGCAACTTATCCAAAGACACACAGCTAAAAAGTGGACTTTTTGCAGAATCCTTATTCCTATAGCACCATTCTACCTCAGAGCCCATACCCAGCCATGTCTGGGCCCTGATTTCCCAGTGCCCAGGACGGGGCCGACGACATGATGGCGGCTCAGACAGGCCCCTCCAGAGTATAGAGCCCTGCCCTACCCAGAGACACATTTGAGGGAGGAGTTCAGGCAAGGGACCTGGACTCATTAGAGTCCAGTACAAGGTCAGGTTCTGCCATTGACCCACAATGTAAACTCAGTCAGGTCCTTTAAGCTCTCTGAGCTTCAGCTTCCCCGTCGGCAAAACTGGAGTGTGGCACCCATCTCACAGGGCTAAGGAACCAAAGCAGCTAAACCCACAGAGTGCTTTGCAATCCCTGACATACTGTGTGAGCAGTAATTGTTAACAAAAGCTCTCAGGGTGAGCAGGGATCCAGGAGAACCCCATTTCACAGATCAGAAAACTGAAGCCAGCAGGGGAAATGACTTACCCAAGGTTCCTCCAAACCTTAGGAGCCCAGAAAGGACCAGGCAAGGAAGCCCAGACAACAAAGGATTTCTCTCCTAAACTCTCCTGCACTGCTTATTCGAAATTACAAATATCCCTAAACACAGAGTTCCCACATGACCTGGCACTTCCACTTCTAACTACACACCCAAGAAAAGCAAAAACATGTGCCTGCACAAAAACTTGTATGTGAATGTTCATATCAGCATTATTCACAACAGCTATAAACGAAACACAACCCAAACATCCATCCACTGATGAGAAGAAAAATAAATGTGATACATACATACAGTGGAGTATTAATTGGTCCATAAAGGGAAGTACCGATTCACACTACAGCATGGACGGGCCTTGAAAACATCAGGCTAGGGAAAAAGTCAACCACAAAGACCACATATTGTATGATTCCATTTATATGAAAAGTCCAGAACAGGCAAATCCACAGAGACAGAAAGTAGATTAGTGGTTGCCAAGGAGGGGGGAATGGGGAGTGACTGCTAATGGGTATGGAGTTTCTTTTTAGGGTGATGGAAGTGTTCTTGAATTAGGTAATGGTGAGGGTTGCACAACTGTGAATATACTAAAAACCACTGAATTATACATTTTAAAAAGGTTAATTGTGTGGCATGCAAATTATGTCTCAATAAAGCTGTTATAAAGGAAAACAAAACAAACAACAACAAAAACAAATACCCCTTTGAGAACAGGAGAAACCAGCTGACAAAAGTCAAGTCCTAGGGTTAGGGGACGAGGCCTGGGAGGTCCAGCAGCCAGGCCTCACAGGGAGGTCTGGCCCTGCTCACCCCATCTGCAGTCGGATGCTCCCCAGGGAGGACAGGGCTCCAGAGTGCCCCCTTGCCTCCTCCCAGCCCTCCCCATCCGGAAACCTGACTGTGCCCACTTTTCCAGCCCTGCTTCCCAGGAAATTCAGACACTACTGGATCTACCACTCTTCTCTGACCTGTTTGCTTCCACTATTGCATTCATGTTTTGTCTTTTGTTGGAATTTCTGCATCTTCTGAGGCCTACGCCCGACCCAAAAACTGGGAGTGCCCGTGGGGGGACGGTGCCTCTCTCAGACCTTGAGCCTGTCCTACATTAGGCACCACAAGTTATGGTACGTGCATAACGAATAAGATCACAGTGAGGCCCTCCAGGCCCCCCAGCCCAGATTCAGTTAAGGAGTGCTGCCCTCTCCCGCTGGGACAGGGGTGTGAAGGCTTGGATCCAGGCCACAGAGGCTGCCTCTGGGTCAAATGAAAACCACTGGAAGGAGAGAGCGCCCTTCGTGGCTAATCTGAGAGGGTGACTCAAAAAGATGAAGCATCCTGGCCAACAGGGGGCACCAGGCTGGCACTGTGACAGGCACACCCAGCCACACCCCCCTCCTGGGTCTGGAAGGATGGCCAAGGTTAGGCTGAAGGTTGTTAGGGCACCTCAGGCTTCATCTGAGCGCACAAACCAGCCTCCAAGTCTCCCACATGTGGAAAGAGCCCCCAAGAGGGGACAGGACAGCTCTGGTCACTAGAGAAGGGTACCTGTGCCGTGGGGCAAGAGGACATAGGCCCATTTCCTAGGCACGAGGCTGGTTCCATGAGTCTTCATGGCTGCATCATGGGCTGCTGTCTCAGGAAGCTGCCCCTTAGGGAAACTATCCCCTAGCTTCTCCAAACTTCTCTTCCAAAGCCCTGCGGGTCAGGACGTCTCAGGGGTAAGGGGTGGCAGGCACCCTTCACTTACGCAGCCACCATGTTCTCACTAACAACTCTGCAGGTGGGCACAGTGCTTTCTAGTGGGCAAAACACACAAAAACATTTTCTCCCACCTGAGTTCTCTGCAAAGGACAAGGAGGATGCTGTGGGTCCTAATTTACGTGTCAGGCAACAGGCTTAGAAAGGATGCGTGCTTTTGCACAGGGTCACACAGCAGCAGGTAGAAGAACTAGACATGCCTGAGGTCTCACTGTCAGAGGAAGGCAGAGTAGGGCTGGAATCCAAAGTCCACGCTTATAACCTCCCTCCGAAGTCAAAAGAAAGCCACCTCTGCGGTAAGCTGTCACACCCTCACGCAGCTGCTGTTGCTTTTAGAAAATTTGACAGATTTCACATCTGCCTGTGTCTGGGCTGATGCTCTTGGGGTTTTTCTCCTCTTAGGGGAGGGAATCCAAAGCCTTCACCCTGGAAGAGAAGGCAGAGCTCCTAGGAGTGTGGGCCCTGGAGAGAAGAGGGTGTGGCTGGAGACAGGATGGAGTGGGTGGGTGGGGGTGGTTTGAGTCACCCCTGGGCAGCCAGGCAGGAGCGGTGCCACCCACAGATGCCCCTGAGAGTCAGCTCACTGCACAGGCAAGACCTTGTTTTATTTGTACCACATGGAGGTGCCCTGAGACACGAATTCTGTTCTTTTCAGGGCCTACCTTAGCTATATATAATTGGGGAGTAGACTATATTAGACGCAGGCAAGGTAGAAATACTTAGCTCTGTCCCAGAATCAGCTTTCATGGAAGCCAGTCTGAGAGAGACAAAACTGGCCCAGAGCTAGGAGGCCAAGAAACTCTTTACAGAAAGATCACATGAGGCAGAGGGGTTAGGAAATGGCCCATGGATGGCTGGGCAGGTCTGGACTGGCTGCTTTTCCCCATCCTGGTATGCTCCTGCTTGCCTCAGGCCCACGGGCTTCAGGTCATTCCTTTGGAACCTGGAAAGTCAGGATCTTGGTCCAGTCATGAGGAAGCAATAGAAGAGCAAGGGTAGGGTCAAAGGAAGCCTCAGGCCAAAGACAGGCAGACAAGCAAGGGCCTCTGGGACAGAGGTAGGTTAGGACAGGTTTGGAGCCAGGTCCTCTAGTCTGCCTTCCTTCGGGCTCAACTCCAGAAGTTCAGGCCCCGCTACTGGCAACCAAGAGGCTCTAGCCAGGATCTTCATCACTGGGAGACCTCAGATGAGCCATCACATTCCAAGGCCACACTTCCAGTCATGCCCTCTACCCTTTTTTTCCTGGACTTCGACTGCCTCCTCTCTTAACCATCCAGACCCCCATTTGCACCCCATCACCTCACATGTGCAGACTGCAGACTTGGGAGGAAATGGAGGAAATGGGAGGAAACAGAGAGAGGGAGAGAGGGAGAGAGGGAGGGAGGGAGGGAGGGAGGGAGGGAGGAAGGAAGGAAGGAAGGAAGGAAGGAAGGAAGGAAGGAAGGAAGGAAGGAGGGAGCAGGGAGCAGTCTGATGCTGGAGGGGTGGGGAGCAGATACTCTGGGAAGCTCAAAAGGAAAAATGCTTCCCCCTCACATTATGCATTGTCTTTTCTACCCCTCTGATTTATTTTCCCCAGAGTAGCTGTGGTTTAATAATATATTTGGTCTTTGTCTCCGGTTCTTGGCACAGAGCTTCTAAAACCCTTGATTTTCCTGAGTGATAGGAATATCTTCTGTTATTCCTGAGGAGCCCCTTCTGAGCCCACCTGCGTTTATGCTATTGAGGTGACTTAAGGTGAGGACGTCAGCCAGCCTCAGGATGGGGCTGGTCACCAGAAAGACCCAGCAATTAGAGGGCTGGGACTTTCAGCCCTGTGTACTGACAGACCTCCAGGAAAGACAGGGAGGGGGCTGGAGATTAAGCTTCAAAAAAAACTCTTGAACAAAACTTGATGAGCTCTAGGTTGAGGAATGCATCCGTGTGCCAGAAGGGTGATGTACCCCAGTTCCCCAGGGACAGAAGCTTCTGTGCTCAGGACCCCTCTCCCCAGACCTCACCTTATGTACCTCTTCATCTGTAGCTTTTATAGTAAACTGGTCAGTATAAGAAAGTGTTTCTCTGAGTTCTGTGAGCCATCCTGGAAAATTCTCTAACCTGAGGAGGGGATAATGGGAACTCTGATTTAGAGCAGGCCTGCCAGAAGTATAGATGACATCCTGGATTTGTGATTGGCCTCTGAAGTGGGGACAGTCTTGTGAGACTGAGCCCTTAATCTGTGGGAGCTGATGCCAGAGAATGTCAGAACTGAGTTAAATTGTAGGACACCTAGTCGGTGTCCATTGAGAACTGGAGAACTGCTGGGTGGTGTTGGAAAACATACCAGAGCAGTACAAACAATCTTAATAAAGTGTAACTCTATCCTCTCTCTAGAACACAGCAATCCTTGTGATCTTCTCTGCTCCTCTCCAACCTCTTTCACCTGTTCGTTCGTTCATTCATTCGTTCATTCATTCACTCACTATTCACTTAATAAGTATTTGCTAAGCATCTGCTACTAGGAACTAGCCCCTAATACATATATTTTGATAATAATTATACTAACATTAATGATTTTTCATCAAGAAAGTAGTTCTTAATGAGCTCTATTAAGTCAATTTGATTCCTTGATCAATTTTCTATTCACTAGTGTTAAACCAAGATTTGCCCCCTTTCCTGTTTTTATTTCACTAGAATTCTTTTTTGTTTTTTTTTTTTTTCCTAGCACTTAAAAAATTATTTTTTCAACAACCTTACTGGAATTATTTTTATTGGGATTGATTATTTTTAAGTTTGAAGTGACTATTTGGTTCATGATCAGTTTTTGGCTCATATTAAATCTTATGAACTAGAGCTTTTGACATGGTTGAGATTTCTTTTGTGGTAATTACTTCTACCAAAAAATGTTTCCTGAGCCAACTTTGGCAGATCTAAATTTTGTCAGGAAGATTTGATTCCTCCATCAAATCTTAGTCAATAACATATTTTGCCAGGTGCGATCTTAACTGCTGCCAGTTTTGCTTTGTGTTAATTATTTCAACCAATTTTTTTTTCCCGGGATCATATTTTTTAGTTGTTACATTTTCAATAATATTAATAAGATGTTATTCTCACATGTAAGGCATATTTTGGCACTGATCTGATAAAAAATTCTGGGGATCAAAGAGCAGTGTGAAAACATCCAGGGGACAAAAAGACAGGTGACACTCTGTACTTGGGCTGACTACCAGGTCAGAACCCTGTACCTGCGGGAGACCTGTCCACTGCCTTTTGCTCCTCCAGAGCCCTAGCTCCTGCCAAGACACCTCACAGATGGAAAACAGCTTCTGGCTTGAGTAAGAACCGTTGACTGCTGGAGACAGCCTCTAACTGACAAGCAAAGAGATGGGGTATAGCCCCGGCATCCCATCGTGGGCTGGAGGCAGCCTCTGCTGGGCCTCAGACTTTTCTACTCAGAAAGTATCTTAGAGACATTCAGCTGAGAGAGGGAATAGATGCTTCTTGGTGCCTTAGTTTCCCTGCCATAAAAGGAGGTAACTAACCAGGATCCCTTCAGGCCTGAGGCTGTGACTTGTGTTCACTGGCCTCCAGGCTCTGGGCTTGCTTCAGGGGTCCCCTCTGCCTCTTAGTTGTGGATCTGCCTGGGAACAGCTGGAAACCAGACCATCCACCTGGATTCAAATGTGGCAAGACCAAGTATGGAGGGCCGGAGGCCAGAGATGTCCTCGCCTGGAATCTCTACTTCTCTGACCCCAGGACACCAAGGAAAAAGAAACCTTGTCAGGATGGTTTCTTGCTCCTGGCCTTGGCCTCAAAACATTCGTTCCCCACAGTTATGTCTCCATACACAGTACCACTAGGCATCAAGCCGCCAGCAGCCCCTGCAATGTAAATAGTGAAGCACAGACCCAGAGGGTGGAAGGGGCCAGTCCGTGGACATACTGTGAGTTGGGGACAGAGCCAGGCTATGGGTGCAGGAGTCCTGGCTCGGCCCTGTGCTCCAGCTCATAGGAGCGCCTCCTCTAGTCCTGCTCCCATTGAAGAACTCTTCAAGTGGTCTCCACCCAGGCTGCCCCAAAGATGCTGGCCCCCCCTGGCCTGGCAACAGCCAGGGGGAGGTTGAGGCCCTCAGTCCAATAGCCTCAGAAAGACTGGCTCAGGAGGAACCACCCTCACCTCCTCCCAGAGTCACCACTGAATGAGAAGAGAGGCCCTTAGGTAATGAACAGCTGCTCTGTAGGCTCCTAGTGTCCTCAAACTTACCATCTGTCAAACAAGGAATCCAGAGGTTTCCATCCCTAGCCCTGGTCCCTGTGTGTGCTTACATTCAGTGCTACTGCCTCTTACCACTCGGGTCAGGGAGGCTTAGGAGTGTCTTTATCACTACCTCCCCAAGCTTATGGCGGGCAGAGGCCTGGTTCTCATCTCAAGTCTGCCACATACCAACTTGCTGGGCTATCCTAGGCAAGTGTCTTTCCTTCTCTGAGCACAACCTCCTCCTCTGCAAAATGGGTCTAGTGTTTGATCTTCCAGACTCCCAAGGGAGCCGTGAAGATTAAGTGAAAGGCTTTGAGACATCTGTGGCTTTCCCGGGTGTGAGGCAGAGGCAATGGGCCTCCTGGGGATGGAGCTGATATTTCATTCTTTCTGGGGGCGGCTAAACTGTTGGACACCTGAGGCCTGAGATGCTGTGCCAGAGGCTCACCTCTCACAGTAGGCTGATTTCTAACATGGTCCCAATGATCCCATTTTCTGATATCCATGCCCTTGTGTAATCCTCCCACTTCCTTGAGTATGAGCTGGACCTAGGGACTTGCTCCCAAGGAAGAAAATGCAGCCAAAGTGATGGAATGTCACATCTGTGATTAGACGTGTCACATCTTATAAAAGACTGTGAGCTACTGCTTGCTAGCAGACACTCTCTCTTGACGGCTTTAAGGAAACAAGCTGCCATGTTGGAGAGGCCCACGTGGCATGGAAATGAGGGCTGTCTCTGATCCACAGTCAGTTAGGAATGGGCCCCCCCCCAGTCCAACAGCCCATGAGGAACTGAATCCTGCCAACAACCAAATAAGTGAATGGGAAAGCTCAATCCCCAGATGAATCCCGACATGAGACCACAGCCCCGGCCAACACCGTAATTATCGTCTGTAAAAAAGACCCTGAGCAGAGGACCCCGCTAAGCTGCACCTGGGCCCCTGACCCATGGAAACCATGAGATTAAAAAATGGGTGTTGTTTTAAGACGGTAAATTGTGAAATAATTTGTTACGCAGCAATAGGTAGCTAATACACTACCTCACTGGCGTACCACACAGGGCAGGGACCTCTCCTCAGGCCAGAGAGAGGGGACCCTGAAGATCCATCCCAGCCCTATAATCCACGTTGCTGTGAGTTTCCCTATGGAGTCCAGTCCTTGCTGTGGAGTACTCGGGGGAGCCCAGAGGACAGAGCCCGCTTGCTTTCTGCTGGGCCGACCAGGAAAGCGGGCGGAGCTGACCCACCTCACCACGCTATAGCCCTAGGTCCTTTCCGAACAGCAATTCTCCTGGGTCTCTGAACCCCACGCATGTCTGGAGCAGAGTCAGTATTTCAAAGCACAACCACTTCCACTTTCTCCCCTGTTCCTCACTAAAACCTAAGGAAGGTTAGGGAACCGTACCAGTCATCTACAAGACCATCAGGAGTCTGGCCAACTGAAGCCTCGACGGACCTAGCAGACGGTCTTAATCACACCTGTTTGACTAGTCAGAATTACGATTACCATTTATCATTCAGAATCACTACGCGGCAGAGGCAGGATCTGAACCCAGTCTGTGTGACTCAAAGCCCACGTGAGCTCCCCTTGTTTTACAAAAGGGAAAGCTGAGAAACAGGGCGCTCCAGCATCCGGATGGCACCCGCAGGCAGTCCCCTGCATGGTCCTTCCCAGACACCAGGGATCAGGAATTGGGCCTTGTAAAGATTCAGGGAAGGGAGAGACAGGACAAAGCAGGTGCTTGGGCCCGAGCGGCGGCCACTTACGTGGGAAGACTGGGTCTCCGTCCCCTCTCTATCAAGTCATCACACCAACGGGTGAGGCTGAGTTATTAAACCTCCCTTCTGGGGTGCCACACAGGTTTTCTCCACTGAGACTCAGAGCGGAGGGGTGGCTGCTCCCGCCACACAATATTAAAATGTCAGGAGTTTAAGGCCTGCGCTGGTTGAGTCATAAGTTATCAGCACCCAGTGAGGGCCGACAGAATGCCTCCCTTAAATTATTAAGCAGAAAGCGTCAGACTGTAATATTTTGCTAAACCAAAGTACAGACACAGACAAAGATGTCATTTCAATATTTGAAACCAGCAAGTTTAATTTAAAATAAGAGCAAACCAATAAGCTCAGAACATAGTGGCATGTGAGAGGAAAATTATACTGTGAGAGGAAAAAAAGTGGAAGGACTTAAGAAATTTATAAAAGTAATCTCCAAGTGGAAATTAGAAATCAAGGCCTAGAAACAGAATAACACAAAAGAAATATTACTGTCCACTTTCTAAATCAATATAACACTGCTCCACGCCGGAATTACCATGGTAACTCAAGTAAAAAGAATCAAGCAATTCTTATTATTTCAAAATAAAATCACAGCCTGAAGCCTGGGTTTTATTACAACCACTGATAGATCGCTGGCTTGTATTTATCTGAAATATTGCTTTTCAATCAGCTGGTTTATGAATGTACACAGGCCTCTCACCAGCCCACTTACTGCCCCGTTTTGAGGTGAGGGGCTAACCAATGAATTGATTCCTGCCTGACTGCATCTGCATACACGCCCAGGCTGGAGTCAGCCCTGGTAACCACGGAGCTTCTCACCCCTTCCAACCATCCAGGGGCACTGCAGGGCAGAGTGGAAAAGCCAGAGAAGGCAGCGGGGGGCTGACCTCATTGTGGTTCCCCTCCAGGCTTGCCGCCTCCAATGGCAGCCCCGAAAAACCACCCAGACAGCCAGCTTCCCTCACCTTGTCCCCAGGCATCCTGGCTGGCTGGAACACCAGCTGGCTCCACCTCTTCTCCCGTGAACCCTCCCTGGGTGTCCTTCTCCCCCAGCTCCAAGTCTGTCAGTTGGAACAGGGAGGCAGCTGAGCGCAGAGAAGGACGACACACTCTGTAGTCAGATGGCCTGAACTTAGGCACTTGCAGGTGGGGGACCTGCGACCAGCTACACAGCCTCTTTGGATGGCGGTTTTCTCATCTGTGAAATGAGGATAATACGAGCAGCTCTTTCTAGGGTGGTTCAGGGTATTATGTGAGATCTTACATGGGAGATGCTTTGGTGGACTGAGTACAGAAATGACCCCAATTCTCTACTCCTCCTGCTGGTATGTATGCACACCCTTTGTAATGTGAGTCTCTACCTCTTTCCTTTAAGGGCAGAATCTGACCACCCCCACCCAGTCCCTGAACTTGGGCTGGCCTTGTGATTTATTTTGGCCGACAGAATGTGGCAAAAGCGAAACCTGTTGGAACCAAACCTCGGCCTCAAGAAACCTTGTAGACTTCCACTCTACCTCCTGACCTGTCTCTGCCATGAAAACAGGCTGGAAGGGCTTGCTGGATGATGAGGGACTTGTATCCCTGGTGTCCACTGGATCGGCCATCTGCCAGGCATGAGAGAGTTCAGTTGAGACCCGAGAAACTGCTCAGCCAAGCCCAGCCCAAATCACTGACCTACAGATTCAAGAGCCAAATGGATACTTGTTGTTTTGAACCTCTGAGTTGGGGGTGGTTGGTTACATAGCAATGACTTACTAACACACACACAGTGCACAATGCCTCACTTTCAAGTAAGGGTTCAGTAAAACAATAGCAAGTGTGTTTCTAGGACTCCTGAAGACTGAGAAGCTGCAGCCAAAGAGATCAGACTGTAAGCTCTGCACAAAGCAATGTTGCTCCAGAGGCATGAGGCTTTCTGGTTTATCAAGTGTGTACATGGATGTTATTGTTCCCATTCTAGAGACGTGAAAACTGAAGCCCAGTAAATTGTCTGAAGTCACATGGCAGTCAGCTGGGACCTAGCACGCAGGTCTCCCGAATCAGGCTGTACTCGAAGACAGCAGGCCACTCAAGACAGCTCATTCGGGAAGAGGCTGGAGTTAGGAGCCAGTGACCCACTCTGACCCGGCAGGCCTGCACTCTGAGGCATCTGCCCCTGCAACCTAGACCAGCCTGCTCACTCCTGTCACATCACCTGCCTTTAATTTGCCTCAAGTTGTGTCAGCCACCGTGGACTCCTACCTTAGACAAAACACAAAATGAACACACTCCAACAAGAGACCAGCTTGTTGCTAGGTAGGGTGGATGCGACTCTGAGCATGGCTTGGAATGGTCTGTAAGAGGCTCTGACCACCTGTAGGCTCCTGCAAGTTCATCTACAGGGGAAAGGGCATGCCAGGCGAGGGGAACAACATGAACAAGAACACAGTGGTAAATGCCGGAGTCCTCCTGCAACACAAAAGCAGAGCGAATACGTTAGCCCCGCATTGGACAGCTAGCGTGGCGGAGGGTCTCAGGCATCATGTCAGGATAGCAGAGGCTGGGTTCCTGGTTGTAGCAAGAACCAGGAGAAGGATGCTAGGTGGGATGGGAGAATGGCAGTGGCAGAAAAGAAACAGGTGGGTCCAGAGCCCCAAATGAATGCAATCCAGGGGTGTGCTGATAAATACTTAACAATTGGCTCTCTGAGAAAAAGCCCTTATTTGTACGGTTTGCCGATTTCCACGGTGTTAGTACTCCCACCATGGCTGATTTCAAGCTATCAACCTGATGCCACGGAACTCAGAGTTGGGAAGAGATGTGTAGGCCAGTGCAAGTTGGCTCCACTGGTGTGGTCCTATCCTGAGTGCAGACCTGTCAGGAAAACTCACCCTAGCAATAATACCATGAAGAGTTAAGCGTGAGGGTGGGAGGATGTCCTGCATGCCTCCGTGTCCTTCAATTATAGACAGGGCAGGTAGGATGGGGTACATGCCATATGCACCTTTGGGGTGCTCTGGTCCATGAAGGCCCAGGCCAGGTTAGAGCCCATCAGCACATGCCAGGAGGACTTCCATTTGAGGACAGAATCGTGTCCTGTGGGCTGTCGGCAGGCTGGCTGGGGCCACGACTGGGATGCTCAGGCACCCGGTGCCAGTATAGCTGATGTCTCACCTAGTCAGAGTTTTCTACCACCTCATCATGCCTTGGAGAGAGGGTCAGAGGTCATGGAAGCTGGGCACAGAGCTCAGAAAGGTGCTGAAGCTCTGCGCTCCCTACAGAGCCCTGGGCAACTCTCCTGCCCATTTTCAACTGTCCCCCTATAAATGGATGGGCTTGCAAAGAGTGGTCTTGAAGGCTTCTTCCTACAATGCTACCTGCCTTGGAGATCTGGACAGTGGTAAGTAGTGAAGACAGCCTGCCTCCTGGATGGCAGTGATCAATGGCCATGATGGGTAAACTGGAAGAGGGAGAGTGAGTGAACAAGGCACCAAATCGGGTGCCAGATTATTTGATCATACTCCAGCTGTGTGGAGAACACTTCCCACAGGCATGAGGCCTCCTGGTTTATCAACTGTATACACGGATATTATCTTATTTAATCCTCATTAACAACCCAACCATTTAGACATGGTTGTTCTCATTGTGGAGATGAGATGGTATGGAGGCAAAGTAACCTCAACATCAGGTGGGCATGGAACACAAAACCACAGTGGGCACGTTGGACCTGCACAGCTTAGCAGAATGGTGGAGGCAGCAATGAGCCCAGTGGTGCCTGGCACACTGGGGAACCAATGCCCTTTTCCTCTACCTTCCTCCCTAATTCCTTCCAATCTCCTAGCACCCCTGATCAGGAGTTCCTCTGGTCCCTGGAGGTGGATCTGAACAAGAGCGTTGGCCTGCTGGCTACTTATGGGCAGGTCTGCCCTGGGTGGATATAGCTCTGGAGGGGGCCCGCATTTGGTGGGGACCCCAACATGGCTTGGGTCGTGTCCCTGGGAGGCTCTCCAGCTCCGTCTCCTGCTCAGAGAAGGCCTGGTCTGTCCAACCGTGGCCACTTCTCAACTCTGGCAGCCAGGTGCCCGCGGCCCACTGCTCTGAGGCCGAACCTCATGTTCCTCTGCCCACGACCACAGAGGGGTAGCCGCCAATGCTTGCTGGCAATCATTCATCTGTTCCAAGGGAGAGAGACCAAAATAGATCTCCTCTTGGTCCTGCTCACAAATGGGGCCTGCTGGGAGGCTCCTTAAATGGAAGTGGGTGGGGCAGCCACCTGGTCTGACTCTGGGACACTGGCTGGGGTGGGGAATCAATTCTCTGAGGGATGAAAGGCAGGCCCAGGTTCTAGGAAAATGCGCACTTCCATGTGCTAAAAGCATCTTTGTGGGACATGTTCAGAAAGGGAGAGAGAGAGACCGTAAGAGAGACAGGCAGCTCCTGCAGCGACAGAGGCCAAGTGAGCGGCCACGTCAGCGCCAAGCCCCGGCACGCAAAGGGTGAAGCTTTTAGGCGAGCAGCGGCCAGTGATCTCAGCTTCCCCCAGTCCTAATGCTCCTGAAAGGCTCTCTCCCACTCCCTGTAATTGGGCATCAGTAGTTAATGCAGTATTGACTGCATTACACGCTCCCGTGCCTCCCCTCACTAATGCCAATTGCATCACCTTGTACAGTCACCGGCTTGCTTAGCCAATAGCCGTTAAAAGCAATCCAAATCATGAATCATATGGGAAACTTTTAGCAAGACACTGCCATCCAAGGAGACAATTTACAGTTGAGTTAATCTGGGTACATTAGCGAGACATGGATTCTGGACGACAGACCAATTTATGTTGTTTCCCTGGCCCCCCCCCCCCCCCCCTTAGTGCTCCATGTGGGCAAATGAACGGAAGAGCAGGGAACAGAGAAATGCACCTGCTTCTTTACCCAAGGCTCTGGGAGGGGGTGAGGGAGACCCATCTTTACAGGCTCTCTGCCTGGCTGAATTGGGGCAGGAAGGGTAAGCAGCTGTACATGCTGCTCAAGATCTGTGAAGCCTTGTTTTCAGCAGCGAGGAGGTAGCTGCGGCCAGAGCTGGCATGGGAGCTACAGATGGAGACCCTTCTCTTCTAGGCACCAGGCAAGTGTCAGGCCTGGGCCCCATGCTACTGGCCTTACAAGGCCTTTACCAGTCCTCAGTAGGCACCAGTATCTCCTGGACTCTGACTTCCTGCTGACCCACTGGGGTCTCTGGCATGGAACAGCACCAGGGCCCACTCCCTGCCTCCATCTCTGGGGCCAGAAAGGTCCTGGCCATACTCTGCTAGGAGAGACCCCCAAGGACTCTTCTCAGTCCAGAGCGTGATGGGCTATCCCAGGAGGCCTTGCCAATGGCTGAGCAAAAGCTGGTCAGTACCCAAGAATAGCCAAGAGCCTGCCCTGGTGGATCAACCAGGTCCACTGTGGAGGTCACACTCATAGTGGTTATTAACAATTGAAGACTCGCTGTCTGGCCCTCCTCAGTCCAGCTCCACTGTCCTTAGGCAATTTCACTTATTAAAAATGCTCTAAGGATCATGTCTGGTGTTTAGTTCTCCAATTTGTCTGCTGTGCCCTGTGGTCACTCCAGTCTTCCGGCTGGGCCTTTGCAGAGGCAGCTTACCTGCCCTTCTCTAGCATGTACTTGGTCCAACACCCCCGAGAGGGTGCCCTCTGCATCCTCTCCTGCCCAGTCCCCCACAACCCAAGGCTCTCACTGCTCCTGGGGCTGCTGGACCCTCTGCTGCCTGCCTCTACTCAAGGGTCTCTTCTCCAATGGCCTGAGGGCTAATCTGACTCTCTGTGCTCAGAGCTCCCTTTGCTCTCCTAGATTGCAAGCCTCTCCGGAAGGCCCGCAGCCTAGTGCCAGCTCAGGCACAGGTGCCAGGGAAAGAAGGGCTGTTTCTCCGGGAAAGTTGGAGCAGGGCTTCCTTTGCTGACAGGCAGGCCCGACGGCATTTAGAAAGCCTGGACCCTGAGTTCCAGTAAAGTGGAGATGGCTAGGCCAAGAGCAAGCGTCCAAATGAAAGCAATTAATCTTAAAACCAGAAGTTTAACCATTTGCAAAACAGATCTTTCCTCTCTGTGGTGGCCCTTCACTGCTCGACCTAATGGATTACTTTATTAATAATGCACTGTGCTTAAAAGCAAAAAAAAAAAAAAAATTTTTTTTTTCTGACGATTCAATACTTCAGAAAGTCTCTTAAACCCGTTGCTACGGCAAAGCGATTGATATTTTATTATCTTTCAGAAGTGCAACATGAAAGCCCCGCAGCCCAGCAGAGCAAGAGCTTTGGTCCTCGGTAGCTGGCAGACCTGACTTCAACCAGAGGAGCCCCAGCCCCTTCCAACAAGATGCTGTCAGGTGGAGAAAAGGCATTGGGGGTGGTTAATAAGGGCCCGAGTCCCTGCTGCAGCCAGACAAAGGGTGCAGTGCTGCATCCCTGAGGGACATGCTTCTTGGGGGCCCTGGGGGCCAATGCTGCCACCCAGCTCACAGGGCCACCTGCTGAAAGGGGTAAGTGCCAGGAAGAAATTAGGCAGCAGGTGAGCGGATCTAGAGTCTTTCTCCCTTCCCCTACTGACGGTGCCACCCGCAGGGGTTCTTGGAATTGGAGGAAGCCAGACTCTAATATGAAGTGGAGGGGAGATTTACGAGCAGGAAGATTGCTTTTGGAGGACACCTCTGGGCTGGGCAGGACAAGAATCAAATGGCTCCTCAGGGCCCCAGCTGTCTACTTTCCTTGTGCTGTTATGGGCCCCCAGAGCTCAGTGGTATGAACTGTAGTGGGCACCACACTGCTTAGACTGGACAGAGAAGGGGACCAAGGGGCATCCTGAGCTCCCCTCTGCAGATCTGGTGGAGACTAGGGGAAACACATATGCCCAAGGTGGTTGAGGTGCACTGCAGTCTGGAGGCAGGAAACTGGCTAAAATGACCTCCAGATATCTATTCCCATTCAGGGCTCATCTGAAAATCTTGAGTATCACAGAGCTCAAAGGAAATCTGGGATGCCTGCACAGGACACTACCTAGGTGGCAGTGGTGGAGGTCATCTTGTCCCACGAGAACAATCTCCCTAAGGCCTCCCAAGGATAGGGCCTGGGTGTTTTCAATTTCTGGCTTGGGCCTGAGGAGCCAAGCATGCCAAATAACCATGGCTGAAGACATACCTTGATTTCCACATGCTTTCCATCATGAGAGTACCTCCAGACACCAAGGAATGACCCTCTGCACTATCTTCTGCAAGCCCCTCATTTTACCAAGAGGGAAAGTGAAGGCTAGATATGGGCACGACAAAAAGCCTCCTCCCTCCTGGCCTGCCCTGACCCGGTCCCTCCTCCATTTCGTTACACAGACCTGTAGAAGCCTAGTCCTATGACGGCCCACATGGGGATCCTGGAGAGAAGTAGAGCATACTAGAGATGGAGGTTACATCCATCCCAGCCAGACCCTGGCAAATACATTCTTTTGGCCAGAAACACTTAGTTCCCCCTTGCCTCTCTTACTACATACATGCTGAGAAATAGCCTTCGTGGGCTTACTGGCCACAAGGCTCCTCCACACGCGACTCCCAGACCAGACCCTTTAAATGCCCCTCCCTGATGAAGGTCTTAGAGGCGGTGGGGAGGCTAGGAGCATCAGCATGTGGTAGCAGCAAAGGGCACACCCTGTGTGAGTGTGACCTTGAGCAAGTCACTGAACTTGGAATTTTTACTAAGTGACCATGTCAACACCACCACTGACCTGGTGGGCAGAGGGCCCAGGCCAGTAAAGACTCACTAGCAGAAGGTCAGAGAATGGCCACCATGGTCAATCAAAGAGGATTCCTGCTGACACACAGCAAAGCCACCTTCTCAGTTCCTTACCAGAAGTCAGGTGACAGCAGGGGTGCCAACAATTACATACTAATCTCCCTACAACACCAACACACCAGGCAACCCTCACCTATAGGGCAGGGGGGCCTGGGCCAGCCGGGGAACTGCTACTCTTTGGACACTGGGTACTCCGTTTGGGTCACAGGGCACCCGCTTGGTTTTACCCTCAAGCGCAACGGGTTCCCCAACCTCTCCTAAACATACCAGAACACACCCTGCAGGGCACTACCAGTCAGGAAGGCTTTGGGGTATGTGGGACCACCTTCTAGAGGCTTCCAGCAACCCTGGCCCCCTCTGTTCTGACCTCTAGGGCGCACTGGGACTCTCGACCACAGCAGGTCATGGCACTGTTGCGGGCCGCTCCTGCAAGAGTGCTACTGGCCGGTGGCGGGACACTTGCTTCCTCTGGGCCAAACTCCCGCCTCCGCGCCCGGGGATGGGGAGATAGTGGGCCACTACTTGAGACGTCTGTCTCCCCGAGGGTCCAGCCGGCCTTCCCTTCGCCCGCCGGGCACCCAGGGGCAAGCAGGGTCTTCCCGCGCGCCCGCTGGCCGCAAGCTCTGGCGTCCGATTCTCCCGAAGCCCCTGATTTGCCCGCCGCTTCTCCCCTCTCGGGTTATGCGGCCGGCGCGAGGGAGATGGCTGCGGTGAGAGGAGCGGCCGCAAAGACGAAACGCCGCGCGCGGAGCGCCACTGCGCCGAGATCCGAGGGGACCCGAGCCTGCACGCGGCCCCGCAGAGCAGCACGCGGCCGGCGCACAGCCCGCCCGCCCCGGGCTCACTCACCCCTCCCCCGGCCCCACCTGGCCGCCCCCGCCCCTCTCCCCCCCGCGCGCCGCCCGCCCGGGAAGCCCTGCACCGCCCGGCGTGTGTGAGCCAGCGTCCCGGCGTGTGCTCCCGCGCGCCGCGGCGGGGGGCCAAGGGGTGCGGGGCGTCGGCCCCCCGCCCGCCACCTACCGTCCTCCTTGTCCAGCACCATCATCTCGGGCGCTCCGTGTCCAGCCGCAGCTCGGCTCGGCCGGGAGAAGGGCGCCGACTCCGGGCGCGCTTCGGCGGGGCGGCCGGTCCTCGGGCAGCGAGCGGGCTCTAATTACCCGCTTGTCCGGCTCTTAACCTAGATTGCACTCAGCTAGAATTACATTCAGGAGTGAAGCACTTCGCAGATACAAAAGCAGTCTCACCTACTTTTGTGCCTCAGAATTGCAAGGAACTACGAACTGCAATTTAAAGAGGGGGGGAGAGGGAGAGAGAACAGGGAAGAGAGGATCAGAGCCGTTTCTTTGATTCTCACCTTCTAAATGGCTCAATTTGCCCAGTATAATCTGTCTTAATGTAATTGCATTTGATAGCTCATAACCCTGGCTCTGGCAACGACACAGCTTTCAGCCTCATAAAGTGTTTTCCCCTCGGATTTAATCTGAATCTCAATCTAAAATTATATTCAAAGAGATGGGGGAATCTCGGCGGCCGTCTCCCGCTGCCTTTCTCCCTCAATGTATGAGGTTTGCACTCCTGCTACTGAATAAATGCACACATTTCCCGAGGCCCCCCTCCCTCCTGGGTTAATGGGGAGTGGAGACGCGCGGGTGCCCGGCTCCGCAGCGCCACCTGGAGGTAGCTCGGCCCCAGCTCGGCGCGTGGCTCCGCGCAGCACCCAGGGTCCTCATCCCAGACCCTTGGTCAGGTGTACCACTCTGGTCTGTCACTCACACCCCCTCAGCCTTGGTTTCTGCCCCGGGCAGATCTTTCTCTGACCTCGTGCCCTCGCTTCCTACCTGCTCTGCCAGAGGCTTCTGGTTGCTTCCCGGATTTTTGGCAAAGTTAACCCTCTGCAGGGTACAAATTCTCCCACTTTGAGTCTTAGGGCACCACCCTGACCCCAGCACCCCCCTCCCCTACCAGCAAGAGCATCCTAATTCCATAGGAAGTGGGATCCTGTCTCAGCTTCTCTCTGAACAAGCGGAGCACGGCCTTGAAGGTTTTTCTCATTGCACAACTATTTATTGAGCATGTATTATTATAAGACACTGGTGATACAGCAGTGAACAAAAGATTCCTGCTATTTAGGAATTGAAAATTCTTCCTCTGTAATTCAGGAGGCAGGAGGGAATACAGTGCCCATCTCCTCTCTCCTGAACCCTTCTTCTCTGCTAGTGTCCAGACTGCCTACTCTAGGAAGGCCACTCTTAAATACCAAGAGGGGTTTTTTGTTTTTTTTTTTTTTTTTTTTTTTGTCTCGACAGTACCAAATTCCAGGAGGGGATGGAAATCTTAATGGATTTTTTTCTAACCCAAAGATGGCTTCGGATAGATGTGTCAGAGGCTCATCCCTGGCAGACACTTCTGAGGACTAGACCCAGCCAAGGAGAAGGAAGCCGAAGTCCCTGGAGGATCAAAGGACCGCCAGTTGGGATTTCATCCCATCTCTGCCTATTGCAAATGGTGGATCTTAGAAAATCACTTTATCTGGGCCTCAGTTTCCCTGTTTGTGTAGTGGGAGACATGTTCTGCTATCCCACGTTGCTGTGGGGATGAGTTAATGCATGTGAATGTGCTTTGTAAACTGTGGCGCCCCAACAGTGGGGGGACTCATTGGGTATAAATGAGACCTGGAGGCCAGGCTGTGCCCCTTAAGCCTTGGCAGACCGCAATGCAAGGTGCTTGACCGGGGTGGGGAATGCGGGAGCAGTACAGAGGCCCATCTTCCTCCATCCTAGGCAGGGAAGTCAGGCTTTGAGAAAACAGAAGAGGCTGCTTCTAATGAGATGCCTCATCCACAGCTCCGAGGGTTTCACTTTCCCCTTCATCTTGAATACTTAATCCTAATAGTCCTTGAGTATATTTGATGTTAAATATATCATTTTGCTCAGCCTCACTGTCCCTCAGGACTGCGAGCTTGATCTCTCCCCTGCCACCGCAGCCAGAGCTATATCCCGAGGGTCTGAGGGAGGCTTTGGCACTGCTGCCACTGGCCCATTTAGTAACAACCCCTCACCCCAGCCTGAGCTGGGGGCCAGACAGTGTCACAAGCAATGGGCCTGACAGGCCGGCAAGGGCTAGGTTCTTGCTGTAGATGCCTCTGTGCTACCTGGAGGCATTCGCTCCACCAAGGCCGTGGCTTTACTCTCCAGTTCCAGGGCCCGCTTCTCCTCACTCTCAGGGTCTGGCCCTGACCCACAAACCAGGACTTGACTAGCTGGAGGCACTTTCCCACTCTTGTTCATGTGGTGTGCTGGCGACTGTGTCCCAACACAGCTCCCCCAAGACTCCAACGTGCCCAATTAGCAGCCACCCAACCAGCATCCCTCTGGGGAGTCAGGGACCCTGTGCCCCAACTCAGGGACTGGAGCAGGCCTGGGGTGCTGAGCTAAAGAAGCAGGTAGGATAGATCAGCAGATCGGTGCTGTGTGTGAAGGGCGGCTCATGTCCATACACAGCTCTCTCTGCACGCTCTGTTGTCAGCACTGAGCTTCCACAGTGATCTGGAGAAGGGCCTCTGCAGAGACCTTCCCACTTTATAGAGCTACCCAGCAAGCCTTGGAGTAAGGTTTAGGTGACTTGAGCTTCTAGCCAGGAAGGGGCCTGCTGGGCTGACATAGTCAGACATGAGCCTCACCCTCATCCAGCAGCCAGCCACCCTCTCAGCGCATGGGGAATTGCTGGGTGCACAGGTAACTCCTGTGCCCAGGCCTCCCCCACCTAAGCCGCCCCCAGGTCCAGAGGCACACCTGCAACACCAGAGTGGAATCCTCAATCCCTTGGGGGAGGTAGTGGGAATCCAACACAGTCCACAGCTGATGAGCATGTACTCTCAAGCCAACATTGCCAAGAGTGTTCCAGAATGTCCTTGAAATGCCTCTGAGGGCAGCAGAGGGAGACCAGTTGATTAACCCCCAGGTTATGGTGAGGAGAAAGGGGTTTCTACTGGCTGCCTTTCAAAGTTTTGGGCAGGTCCTAGCAGTTTGTCACTGCACCTGGAATGAAAGTCCTAAGGAAGGGTTCGTGCACTGGGTCGGGGGGGGGGGGGTGGTGTGTGTGTGTGTGTGTGTGTGTGTGTGTGTGTGTGTGTGTGTAGGTAGCAGTGGAGGAGACTCTCTGCCTGAGGGCCTGGGCAGACCAGATATTCCAGAACTCAGTGGAGGCTGTCAGATGTGCCTCAGCCCAAGGGCCCTGCTTCCAACACAGTGCAGCTGTCTCCAAGGTGGGGTTACAAGCTGGCTTCACAGGTGGCGCTCAGAAAGGTATTTGGAGTGAGAAGGGCCCCTTCCCTGTGGCCGCCACAGCTGACAGGACAGAGTGACCCTACAGATTTTGCAGCACAATCAGGATGCCTATTGGCCAAGTTCAGATGCCCTGCCCTGCCCCCTAAAAAGCAGTCCAAACACAGGAATTTGCAACCAGCTAGAGTGGAGAAGTACACAGTTGACAAACTTTCCTCTTTTGGTTTCTGGAAACCCCTCTAGGAAGCTGCAGTTATAATTTGTTAGGCCTTGTGGAAGCCTAGGCCAATTTTGCACACCAGAAAGCAGGTCTCTCCCACCCTCTTAATGAAGGCCAATCCACCCCTGCACAACAGCACTGAGAAGGTTGTGGATGTAGGCTGACCAACTGTCTTGGTTTGTCCCAGGACTGAGGGGTTTCCAGGATACAGGGCTTTCAGTGCTAAAACCAGATGGTTCTGGGTAAACCAGGACAGTTGATTACCCCAGGGTAAGATGGTAGGCTGGGACAAGGGACTAGTGAGGCCAGAGAGAAAGGCCAGGCAGCCAGACCCTTCCCTGCAGACCAGCAGCTGCCTCCCAGCCTCAAATTTCCCTGCCTCACGCTTCAGAGCTTCATCTCCCAGGCACTAAGGAACTGCCCTAGCCCCTGGGGAATGATCCCATGGGGGCAGCCTGGCAGCGTGGCTGTGCGTGCTCCTGCCAGACTGGCAGCTACAATGGGAAAGCTGTGAGTTGGACTCAGGGGTGGATCCAGATCTTTTGAGAGCCAAGCTTACTTATGCAATTTGGGGGCTGGGGTGCTCTTTAAGAAAAGGAATACAAGATTACTAACGCCAAATGACCACTGAAGGACTATGAAGCTTAAACTTCGTTAGCTTCAAGGTAAATCCGCCCCTGATATTCTGGATCTGGAGCCCTACCCTAGCCAGCAGGGCACCTCCCGACACGCTTGGCTGGGGGAACCCTGCCAGGGGTGAAGCAATGTCACCCATCCCGCAGCTATGAAGTTCCAGATCTGAGCGACCCCAGGAGCATGCCGGTTTGACTGTAGGTTCTCAGGACATCCCCCTGGGGGAGCCGTTCCGCAGTCGGGTGCGGAAGGGGGGACGTGCAGACACCCACCCAGGGAGCCTGGGAGACCTGGGGGCAGTGGGCACTGCGGGGAAGCCCGCGGCGCGGGTCGCAGAGGCGCTCCCTGTGTCTGCGAGGCAGCAAGAGCCAGAGAGAAAGTTCCGGGCCAGAGCGTGCGGGGCTGGCGAGTCCGGGGCGGCCCGGGGGACTTCCCAACCCCGCTGAGGAACGCCGGGGGCTGAGCCCGGCACCCCGGCACACTCTCCCGCGCGCACACCCAGGGCCGCGCTTCCGGGAAGCGGCCAGGCGGCCCGAGCCGGCCGAGGCCGGCGCGGGGGGACGCTGCCTCCGCGAGGCGAGCGGGGTGGCCTCCGCAGGGCCCGCGCCGCCGCCCCCGCCCCGCGCCCGCCGCGGCCCTCGGCCCCGGGCACCTACCGTCCTCCTGGTCCAACACCATGGTCCCGCGATGGCTCCAGCCCGGCGTGGGCCGAGGACGCGGAGGGGCGCGCGGCTCGGACTCCGCGGCCGTCCGCCTGCGCTGCTCCCGCCGGCCCCGCGCGGGCTCCGCGCCCCGCGAGCGGCGGCCGGGGACGGGGGCGGGCGGACCGGCGCCGGCAGCTTAGCCCCGCGGGCAGGGAGCGCGGGAGGGCGTGCGCGTCCCGGGGGCGGGGGCGCGTCGGTCCGCCGCGGGGTCGCCGGAGCCGCGCGAGCAGCCGCTGCCCGGGCCGGGCCGGAGCCGCCGCCGCAGCCGCCGCGCGCCCGTTCTCCGTCCGCGCGGGCCGCGCTCGCCTCAGCTGAGTGCAGCCTGCGTTTCCCAGGGCCCCTCAGTTCCCCTGTTAATTAAATCAATTCATTATGCTCAGATCTGATTAGCGGCCCTTCCCCCCTTTGAATCAATTATTCAATACACAAACATAATTGCTTGGGCCAGAGGTGCCCGCCATTAGCTTATTTAACTCCAAGGACACTAATTACCCGCAGGGCACGGGAACTTTTCTCATTAATTCTGACAAAACACAAAAGCACAGCCAGAGTGTGTGCGTGTGAGCGACCGTGTGCGTGTGTGTGCGTGTGTGCGTGTGTGTGTGTGTGACCGCATGCCAGAGTGAGGGCTGCGCGGGGTGATGAGCCGCTGTGCGAGCCGAAGACGAGCCTGGGGGTGGCGGAATGTGTTGCGATCGCGGGTGGGAGTTTTGAGTCTGTGGCCGCGCGGGTGTGAATGGGGGATCCGTGCGTGTGATGGTGAGGGACTGCATGAGTGCATCGGGCTGGGTGTGGCTCTGGGTCTGGGGACTGAGGGTTCGGGGTTGAGATCCAGCACAGGAATGGTGAGATTGTGGGTGTTTCTGTGCGTGACTTTGTGAACGTGACTCGGTGGCTACTGTGGTGAGCGCCCCATCTCCTTTCTGTTTTCATAACTGCCCCAGCATTGCCCGCTGCACACTCAAGCCCATGGGGTGTGAGTGCAGAACACTGAAGAGAAAACGAGAGGATCAGGAAGCGGTGGGTGCTGTTTGTGGTTGGGCTATGCTCCCCCCTCCCCCGCCAACCCCAACTACCCCCCCCCACTCCGCCCCTGTTTTGAACCCCAGGTTCCCATTGCCCCCGTCCTTGACGCATCTCAGTACTGCCTCCTCCTCACCCCCGCTTTTATTCCACAGCCCTCCCAGCCTCTGCCCCTATTTCCACAGGTGCCTGACACCCAGGCACACCCCCACCGAACTCCACCCACCCTTTGCCTAGTTCTTCCCTCCTGTCTGCAAGGCTGAACCGAGGGTGTGTCTGTGTGGTTGACCAACTTCACATTTTACCTCCCAGGAAATCTCTATTGAGAGAGAGCCGGTATGAGAGCCCACAGAGGCAGGGACACAGAGGGTAATTGATTCCCCCAAATTAGGTTTCTGCTTTCTAAAGACCAGTATTGTTCCTGTTCTCAATGTGCACAGAGGTATTGAAGATTTCCTTTTTGTTTCCTCAGGCAATGAATGAGCTTAATCCATTTGGCTTTATAAATCAGGAAACTAATATTCGCTCCTTCCATAGCAGCTTTTTAAAAAATTTAATTGGTGTGGGGGGGCACAGTTTGTCACCCTTATGCGGTTCCCAAGCCACCACTTATCAAAACACATTCTGACTGAGGGGCGGAGAGAAGGCTGAGTAGGGGTAGGGGGGGAAGGGGAGGCTCATCCTGATTCTCCCTGCCCTCATCCGTCCTTGCATGTGGACCCACACAGTATCTGGAAAAGTTTGTGAAATGATTGCATTATACTCAATTTGGTGAAGGAAAGGGGTGTGTAGAGATGCTCTTCAGAATCATCTTCCAAATCTGCTACTTGCAGTCTCCCACCAGGGCTGAATGTAACCACGCTACGCCCAGGGTTGGCAAATCCTCCTCTTCACTGTCCTGTAGTAGCCATAGAGTCACCTTCCTGTTGCCAGGATCTGACCCTGCCTCACTCCTTCTCAAAAATCTTCCATGGATTTCCAATGTCCCCGTGGCAAAACCCTAACTACTCATCATTTCAGGTCTTTCACAAGATCTGAAGAAGCCTTTGCGACCACCACTACCCCTTGCCTCAACTGATATTTATTGATCTCCAGCAACAGTCTTTACACCCCTGCCCCACCTCTGGACTGCTTTGCCGTGATTGAACACACCCTGAATTGCAGGTTCTGGCCCCTGTGACTCCTCTCATGGGATCCCTGTGCTTAGAAAGCCCTTATCCGTTCCTCCAAATCCTCTAAGGAAACAGCCCCTCTATGTTCTTCTGAGTGGGTGTCACTGTGTGAAGGCTGGATTGCTGAGGGGTATGTGGATTATTTAGTTGAGGCCTGGGGGATAAGATCAGCCCTTGAGGGGGGTGTTTCAGCCCTCCCCTGGAGCAGGAGGAGAGATATGGAATCAAGACACCGGGTCACTAGAGAAAATGGGAGCTGCAGAGTCAGGGGAAGGAACTCTGCTTTCCTGAACTTTAGATACAAGAATGGTGGCTCAGAAAGAGAGACACTTGGGCATCATGTTTTTCCCCCCAGGGTCTCAGATTGCATGGGGCCAGAACCCAGGCACATGCTTCTTCTGGAGGCCCCATATTTAGAGCGCCATACTGTTTAGTTCTCTGTGTAGCAAGACATGGCCACTGCCTACATCAGTGCTGGCTGTTCCCTACACTAGGGCATCTGGCCAAGGGGGCAAGAGGGGGCTGAACTTCTGCCCTCTCTCTGCTTTATAAGCCATGTGCCTGGTGTAAGCCACACTCACCAGAGAAAGCACTTTTTCTAATTTGTGCAAAGGCACCATGTGGGCTAGCGTGGCCCTGCAGTTGGGAATCTCTGCCTGGCTGGAGTTCACACCCACAGATGCCAGCCTGAGAGGTCACCCAGCCACCCCTGCAGCCACCCTCCCTTGAACCAAGGATCTGGTGAGCTCTTAGAAGCCCAGTCCTCTGGTTTTCATAGAGAAAGAGAGTGTTCAGAGAACTTAATCATCACGGAGTGGTCAGGGATACTGAAACACAAGTCCAGCCCCACTTCTGAATGTATATGGGCCCTAAGCCCTGGTGAAAGACACTGAAATCAGTCCACAGCGAGATTCGGACATGGACAAACCCACCATAAGGACCGAGGTCCCTAACAGGGGCCATGTTGGAGGGGACAGGATGAGGTTTCTGAGAGGAGATCGTCATGAGGGACCAGACTGAACTGCAAGGCCCGGAGTTTGGTGGGACCTCGTAGTTCCAGGTACAGTGCTAAGCTGGGCCTGGCGCACTCCCAACCCGCGCCCCAGGAAGAAGAGAACAGTAGTACAAATGAGGAACCGAGTCATTCCGGGCCCACAGCTTTGTGATTTGAGCATGCCTTTTCCATAAACCAACATGTTCTCTGAGTTTTCCACATTCCCCCGTGGACATTCCCTTTCATCATACTTATTGCCAGTTCTCCTCTTTCATCCAACTGTTGGCCTTCCTGAGGCGTGGGTCCAAGGCCTTCTTATGACACCTTCCTGTGGGGTGCCATCCACGGTTGTCCTTGTGTGTCACCTGCACTCAGGATCTCTCCCTTGACTCCTACTCCAGTATTTCCAAAGGCCCTCTTGACATCTCCACTTGGATGTCTCAAAGGTGTCTTAAATTTTGAAATTCGAATTGAACTCTTGATATTTCTTCCAAATCTCTGTTCATCTTGTTTTAGTAAACTAGCCACTCAGTTCTTAATACCAGAATTTCCCTCAAGGCAGCAAAAGTAAAAAAAAAAAAAAGGGCACCTGGGTGGCTCAGTCGGTTGAGCATCTGACTTCGGCTCAGGTCATGATCTCATGGCTTGTGGGTTCGAGCCCCGCGTCAGGCTCTGTGCTGACAGCTCAGAGCCTGGAGCCTGCTTCCAATTCTGGGTCTCCCTCTCTCTCTCTCTCTCTGCCCTCTCCTGCTCATACTATCTCTCTCTGTCTCTCAAAAATAAACATTAAAAAAATTTTTTAAAAAGTACAAAAAAAAAGAATGAAAGAAAAGAAAAAAAAGACAAAAAGTAAAACTAAGTATATTAGTTTATTACACTAATGTGAAGAGGCTGAGTTCTTCTATCAAAAAACAGATTGTCTAAGTTGAAAAATAAAATACAGTCAAATGCTATTTATAAGAAATACTCCCAAACAAGGTGACAAAGAAGAGTAAAAATAAAGCCAATGGGCAAAGATATACCAAGCAAAGATACACCTCTCAAATGCAAGCAGGGAGGGAACAGAAACAGCAATATTCATAGCAAACAAAGCTAACCTCGAGGGCCAAAACATGAGCTGCTCGGAAATGAAGAAACACTCCCTTGGAATTACTACTAGATCAAAAATAAGATCAAAACTAAAATTGCAAATCGTCTAGTCATGAAAAGGAGAACACAGAGTACCATACAGAACTTGTCGGACACAGCTGTACTTAGAGGAAAAAATATAGCCTTACATGCTTTTAATATTAAACAAACAAAAAAAGACTAAAGCAAATGAACTTGGTATTTAATCTAAGAAATCCAAAAGAGTACAAACTAAGCCCAAAGAATGTAGAAGGATATTAATAAAGTCAAAATCAGGAATTAACAAAATAACAAATGATAATAGAAAAAAATAATTAAAAGAAAAATTAAAACCCAAACCTGGTTCCTTGAAACGACCAACAAAATAGATAAACCCTTCCAGGCAAACCTGGTTGGAAAACAAAAACAAAAACAAAAATATACAATATTACTCAGCCATAAAAAAGAAGGAAATCAGGTCATTTGCAACAATGTGGATGGAGCTAGCGTGTATGATGCTAAGTCAAATAAGTAAGTCAGAGAAAGACAAATACCATATGGTTTCACTCATATATGGAATTCAAGAAACAAAACAATTGAGCAAAGAGGAAAAAAAAAGAGAGAGGCAAACCTAGAAACAGACTCTTAATTATAGAGAACAAACTGATGGTCACCAGAGGGGGATGGGGAAGATTGGGTAAATTAGGTGATGGGGATTAAGGAGTGCACTTGTTGTGAGGAGAACCGGTGATGTATGGAAGTGCTGAATCACTATATTATACACCTGAAACTAATATTACACTGTACGTTAACTAATTGGAATTTAAATTAAAATTTTTTAAAAAGAAAAGAGATATATCACAGGTACAGAAAAGATTAAAGAATTATAACAGTAACGTGTGTAAGCCTATGAAAATAAATGTGAACCAAGAGGAAGTGGATGATTTCCAGGCAAAGTACAAAATTAATAAAATTGAGTGTAGAAGTTGAAATTCTGAATAGGCCAATAAACAGAAGAGATTTAAAAAGAAATGAAAACTCTGCCATTAAAATATCACAAGACACCATATGATCCAGCAATTCCACTTCTGGGCATATACCCAAGAGAATTGAAAGCAAGGTTTTTAAGAGATATTTGTACAGCCATGTTCAGAGCAGAATTATTCACAATAGCCAAAAGGTAGAAGCAACTCAGGTATCTGTCAATGGGTGAACGAATAATCAAAATGTATATATTTACACAATGAGATATTATTCGGTCTTAAGAAGGAAGGAAATTTTGACACATGCTACAACATGAACCATGAAGACAATAAGCTAAGTGAGAAAAGCCAGTCACAAAAAGACAAATTTGGCATGATTCTGCTTATATGAGGTACCTAGATTAGTCAAATTCATAGAGACAGAAAATAGAATGGTGATTACCAGGGGCTGGGGGAGGGAGACATGGGGAGTTTTTGCTTAATGGGTGGGGTTTCAGTTTGACGAAATGAAAACAATTCTGGAGATTGGTTACACAGCAATGTGAATATGCTTAACACTGCTGAACTTTACACTTAAAAATGGTTGAGCTGACAAATTTTATGTCACATGTATTTTACCAGAATTAAAAATAAAATAAAAAATGTCACAAGGCACAGATTATATTGAAAGTGAGTTTTATATAATCTTTAAAGGCAGATGATCTTTAATGTTATTTAACTATTCCAGAAAAGAGAAAAAGTTAGAAACCTTCCTAGTTTGTTTTATGAATTAGCATTTTCTTAATTCCCAAAGCTTCTAAAGATTGAATTTAAAAAGAAAGAAAATAAATCACGGGGCAGTTTAAATGCAAAATCTGATGTAAGATGTTAGCTAACTGGATATGGGAAAATATCAAAAGAATAATACCCTATACAAGGGAGAGTTTATTTTAACACTGAAAACATCATTTGGCATCAGAAGATCTATCAATATAAGTCATTGCATCAATAAATAAGGGGAATAAAGTATGGTTACAGGAATAGATGCCAAAAAGTCACTTGAAAAAATCAGCAAATATTGCTAATCAAATAGTAAAACAGAAATAGAAGAAAACTTCTTCAATTTGACAAAGACTGTTTACTAAAACCCAATGGTAAACATATAAACAATGATATTCGGAAGGTATTTCCAGAAATTGGGAACAAGAAGGGACGCTTATTATCATCATTATTATTCAACATATTTTGGAACCTAACTAATTCAATAACAAGAAAATGAACTAATCAGAATAAATAGCCTGTTATAAAGAGGACAGAAATATGTTTGTTTACAACTGATGTGATTATCTATTGAGAAAATCCAATAAAATTTAGTTCAAAAGCTAGTAGGTTAATTAGATCATTGGGAAGGTAGCTAAAAACAAGGTAAATAGAAATATGTGTTTTTTCCTAAGTGCAATGACATATTAGAAATAGAAATGAAGATAATTTGCAGCAGTGACAAAACTATGAAATACTCAGGAATAATTATAACAACAGCAACCATCCCAAAGTTAAAGATCTGCTTTGAAGAAAATCATGAAACCATATTGAAGGACATATAAGAAGACCTGAATGTATAACACAGCCAGGTTTCAAAGATTTATTCTCATAAAAAGTGAATCCTTTCAAAATTAATATATAGATTTAATGCAATTTCTCTTAGAATCCCAAATAAAAAAGGCTTTTTTAGAACTGTAAAAAATTCAATTTGAAGTGCATTTGAAAAATAAATATCTGAAGCTAGTTAAGAAAACATGAAAAGAAAGACTAGTTGGAGAGAACATGTGTTATTAGATAATAAACCACACTACAAAGCCACCAGAATCTGAGCAGCATGGTGTAAACCGGGAGAGATCAGCAGATCAGAGCAACAGAAAGTGAATAAGTAGGTCCAAATCCAGAAAGGACTTTCGTATATGATAAAAGTTGCATTTCAGTTCATCAGAAAAAAATTAATAAATGGCACTACCATCCAAATAGACATTTTTCTAAGGAAGATATACAAATAAGCCAATAAACACCTGAAAAGACACTCAACATCATTGGAAATACATATCAAATCACAGTAAGATAGCACTTCACACCCACTAGGAAGCTAGAATCAGAAAGTTGGATAATAAATGTTGGTGAATATGTAGAGAAATCGGAACTCACACACTGCAGGTGGGAATGTGAAATGGTGCAGCCACTTTGGAAAACAGTCTGATAGTTCCTCAAAATTTAAAAACAGAATCACTGTATGACCCATCAATTCCACTCCTAAGTTTATAGCCAAGGGAACTGAAAACACACATCTATACAAAAATTTGTACACTACTGTTTATGGCAGCATTATTCATAATAGTCAAAAGATGAGGAAAAAAGCAAATGTCTAGAAAATGGGTATTATTCAGCCATGCAAAGGAATAAAGTACTGATACATGTCACAAAATTGATGAACCTTGAAAACATTATGCTGAGTGAAAGAAGGCAGTCACAAAAGTCCACATATTATACAATTCCATTCATATGAAATGCCAAGAGTAGGCAAGTCTATAGAGACAAAAAGAAGATGAGTGGTTGCCAGGGGCTGGGAGTTCTAGAAGTATGACAGCTAAAGGGTTTGGGGTTCCTTTTTAGAGGTGGTGAAAATGATCTGAAATTGATTGTGGTTAATAACATATCTGTGAGTATACTAACATGTGTTGAATTGTGCACTTTAAATGGGTGAACTTTATGGTATGGGAATTATATCTCAACAAAGTTGTCTTAAAAATGGTGCTGCCTGGGGCGCCTGGGTGGCTCAGTCGATTGGGCATCTGACTTTGGCACAGGTCATGATCTCACAATTTGTGAGTTCTAGCCCCATGTCGGGCTCCGTGCTGACAGCTGAGAGCCTGGAGCCTGCTTCGGATTCTGTGTCTCCTTCTCTCTCTGCCCCTCCCCCACTTGTGCTCTGTCTCTATCAAAAATAAATAAAATATTTTTTAAAAATTTATAAAAAATGGTGCTGCCATAATTGGTTATCTATCTGGAAGAAACAAAAGGGGTCCCTACCCCCCAAATATAAAGATTATGTTTAATAGGTGTTAGAGATTTTGAAATAAAAATGGAACAGTGAAAATATTAGAGATATTAGGAGAAAAATAGATTTGGATAATATGAATAAATTTGATGGATACTTGTGAGAGTAACGAAAGAAAACAATCACTTGATTTGAGGGGCACCTGGGAGGCTCAGTCCATTGAGTGTCTAACTCTTGATTTCAGTTCAGGTCATGATGCAAGGGTCGCGGGATTGACCCCTGCCTCAGGCTCTGCACTGAGCATGGAGACTGCTTAAGAATCTCTCTCTTTCTCCTTCTGCCCCTCTCCCCTACCCTCAAAATAATTAAATTAAATTAAATTTAAAAAAGAAATACTTAATTTGAGTTTTAAAACTTCAATGGCAAGAGATAAGACCAATGATTTACTGGAAAAATATCTGCAAAATATCTCACAGGAAAAGGGAAAATATGCTGTATATACAAAGAGTTTCTCTAAATTGAAAGAAAGAGACAAATGCCCAAGAGAAAAACAGAAAAACGGTATGAAGAGGCCATTCTGGGAGAAGGAAATCTAATTGGCCAACAAAGTGCTTTCCCTCATTATTATGAGGGAAAACACAAATTAAAGCAAAATCAGAGACTCTTAAAAACTGAGAACAAACTGAGGGTTGATGGGGGGTGAGAGGAAGGGGAGAGTCAGTGATGGGCATTGAAGAGGGCATCTTTTGGGATGAGCACTGGGTGTTGTATGGAAACTAATTTGACAATAAATTTCATACAATAAAAAAATAAAATAAAATAAATAAAGCAAAATCAGTTTTCATTACCTTAATTCATCAGGTTGCCAAAATTTGTTTAGAGTAAAATGTTCGGGTCTGCTAAAAATTTGAGAAAACGGGTAATCTCATTTGTTGCTGAGCAAGGAATCTGGCACTATCTATCACAATTTGGAGCAAGCAACCTGGCACTATCTATTAAAATTAAAAACGCATGTACCTTTTGACCCAGAAATCCTCTCCATCTGGGAATGTATCTTATGGGGGGGGGGGAGAAATCATCTGTATATAAGGATAACCCCGTAATTTCTCATTGTTTGAGATGGCAGAAAACGAAACTATCTGAATATCAATATCAATCAATGGTCGACTAAATAGTCTTACAGCTTCATATAGAATATCATGCAACTGTTAAAACATGAGTTGGAGCTAAAGCTACTGACTTGCAAAGGGTGTCTGTGATCACTGTTAAGTGAGAAAAGTAGGTTGCGGAGTAGCAAGTAATATCACCCATTTCAAAGAAAACCTCTTTCTGATGAGAACATAAGGAAAAGATGTTCAAGGCTGCCCTTGTTCAGGCTGTCAGTATGGTGACCTTAGCAGGTGAGTATGGAAGGTGGGAATTAAGGGCAAAGTATTACTTTTCTTTATTATACACATTTAGAGTCTTTTCATTAATCTGTGATTTAAAAAAAATTTTGGAACTAAGTCAGAGTCACTTTTAGACACTCCCTCCAATCACATAGTCACCGCTACTGCCGTATCCAAGTGATCATTATCTTTCGCACACTGCTTCAAGAGCTTTTTGGCCTCCGTGCATCTACCCTCAGCCCCACTAATTCAGCCTTCATACTCCAGATGCAGCCAGGAGATATTTTAAAAATGCAAATCCGATTTTGTCAACCCACCCTCAAACATGTAATGGCTTCCCCTTGCTCTCTGCAGAAAGCCCCCATTTTCTGCCTGTCCCTTGGCTCTGCATGCACAGGCTTTCCTGAAGCTTCTCCCATTACTGACACCCACCACTTGCTCCCACACTGCAGCAGATTGCCCTTGACATTGCCTGAACCAACACCTGCCTCAGGGCCTGCAGACGCACTGTTTCTTCTTCATGGAATGTTCTTCTCCTCTTCATTTGGACCTCCTCTTGCTCACCTCTTGGGTCCAGGATTTAATGTCACTTCCTTTCTCAGGGTGGCCTCTCCCCTCAAGACTAGGTTAGACCTCCCTGTTACAGCCTGGCATGGCCCTCTGTGCTTTTCCTCCATAGCTCTTATCACAATGATCTAGTTAATTACATAGTCATTTGTATAATTATTTGTATGACAGGGATAAAAGGAAAACTATTAAGCTATAAGTGTTTGCATCTTCTCCTCCAACCCCCTGCTTTGGGAGAGAAACAGGTCAGACAAGAAGGCTCTCAGGGTCTAACTCAACTCTGAGATTCTGAACTTGCTCTTGCCCTCCTCAACCCATCATCCTACCTCCAACTGGGAGAATTTGTCTGGCTCAAATATCTCCCTATACTCTCTTATTTATCTAGTCAGCTAGCTTGTCTCAAGAATTGGCTGTGACAAAGCCCTTGGAGGTGCTGGTGAGCTTTCAGGCTTCCCCAGCCAGCTAGAGTGAGGCACAGCTAGAGTATGGGACTCTCCGAATCTCCAAATGGCTTTACTTCGCACATCCTACCCTTCAGAGACCCTCACGAAATGAACTCCCGGAGCCCACAGGTTCCTCTGAGGGTACAAACACTCCAGCAACCACAGTCTGACCGGTGGCTTCAGAATCTCAATCTGCGTCCTCATTCTGCACAATTAGGGGTCATCTGTACCCTTTCCCTTCCTACTGATCACCTTCCCACTGAGGAATGGACACCTGGAGCGATCCTGGGCTGGGTCTCAGAGGCCAGGTGTTTCCACCCGCTTCTGAGGCTGGTGCTGGTTCATGAGCTTCATGGAGTCTGACCGATGGGCCTGTGGGGCTGAGCACCGTGACTCACTCCCAGATAGCAGACTGTTTCCCAACAAACTTACCAGAGTGAACACACCCACATGCAGGTGGTCCCCTTGGAGCTACAACCACATGTCCCAACAGCACACACATCTCAGAAGCAGTCCTGGATGCTACAAGCTGGGGCTGAGGTATGTGGTGCTGACGGGGGAGCCCTCCTGGTTTGCTTCCCCCCAGTCTCTAGTAGGGCCCTCCTGTCCTACCTCTGCCTCTAGATCCAAGAGGCCTGAGGAGTTCCTCCTCACCCCGTGCCCAACCTGTCTGAGAGGGCCTGCCAACTCCCAAATGATACGAAGTTGGAGAAAAAAGCCCCCCTGAAACACATAATCCTCCACAGCTACTGTTACCTGAGGCCTGACTGGGCTTCTCCAAGCCAGGCTTTGAGCCCCAGCACTCAGGCCACTCTTTGTAGTGAGCCATAAAAATATTTGAGTCTTGTCAGGGCTGGAGGTCACAGCAAGCCATCACTCAGGGCCTTTACTAGATGTGCTCAAACCCGGCAAAATGAGTCATGCAAAGCCTGGGGGTGTATTGGCTAGGGACAGGCTGCCAGTTCAAACCCTCAGAGCCTACAGTGAAGCCCTGGGGCCTCTCAGACTTGGTGGTGACTGCTCAGGTCTGGATCTTGATTTTAGTTCTGACTTCATTTCTCGCAGATCACAAGCAACTTTTCCTTCTGGAGTGTGGCAGACCACTGGTGGTGTCCCCGTTTTCTGCTCTCCCCTCTGTATGGGTCACATGGCTGCCTTAGTGGAAACTATCTTTCCCAGCTTCCCTTGCAAGCGGGTGTAGACAAGCTACTATTCTCATCTGTAGGCAGGAGAGATAGAAGCTACTTTTGCCTCTCTTGCTTAAAAGGAAATTTTCTGTTTTCCAGTCTTCCTACGAGCTAGAGTGTGGACATTCTGACACTCGGATTTGACTATGCCAAAAAGAACAAAATGCTAAGGAATGCAGGAAAACGAGATGAAAAGAAGCTGGTTCCCTGAGTGACATTGTGGGACATCCCTGACAATCTGGACTCTTTATTACCTGTTAACAAGAGAGAAAAATAAAGTTCTATTTTGTTTAAGCCATTGTAGTTTGGGGTGTCTTTGTTATAGCAGCTTAGTGTTTCCCCCTGATGAATACACTGAGCCTGATTCCCCATCAATACAATAGTCTCTACGGTTTCTTCAAGTTACAAATTTCCAATTCCAGGCTTTGCTTTGCCAGGCTGCTGGTTTCTGAGAAACCTGCCGCCCAGGATGGGGATCTCTGGCCCTTGCCCTGAAGCCAAGGCTAAGCCTTGCTGTACCCCCTGCTTTCTTACTTCTGGAGGTTTCCTGACATTCACCTGAGGGCCTGATGCTGGGAGAGATGAGGGAAAGGATATGCAAAAGCATCTAAAGCCTCTCCTTTTTTGGCTGAGGGAACAGCTGGAGAAGAAGCCAAAGGCAGGGAAATTAGGATAGGCGGCTGCCTGTCTTGAAGGCTGCCTAACATTTCAGGACCTCCCTGGTATGAACTGAGTCAGGTATTAACCCTGACCCTACCCTTGGTCATTTTAGCCCAACCAGCTGCTCTAATTGTATGGCCTCTGGCAGGATTCACCCCCACCCCAACTCTCTGCTAGTTACAGGTCAGACTCTCTGAACTCGAAGATGTGGTCCAGGCCTGTGGACACAAAAAGGTCAGGGGCTGCTTTTCCCAAACTCCATCTCAAAAGGACCCCAGACGGTCCCTGGCTAAGGTGGCGCTCTCCTATCTTATACCTTGCCTGGGGGCTCCAGCCACTTGGTTTAGCAATTCTTAGGGTCATGTGATAACACACAAACTTGTGCCCCAGAGGGTAGCCCCCTAGTCCAATTCAGCTCAATCTGACCTTGAGCATTTGCCTAGAGATGATCCTGACAGAAGCTCAGGAGCTTCAAGCTTCTGTCCTAGAACCAAACGGCCTAGGATAAGCCCAGACCTGTTTAGACCAGCAGAACACTGCCAAGGGGTACAGGTGGGGCTGAGACTTCTGCCTGTTAAGTTTGAACTAAAAGCCTCCCAGGGGCGCCTGGGTGGCGCAGTCGGTTAAGCGTCCGACTTCAGCCAGGTCACGATCTCGCGGTCCGAGCCCCGCGTCAGGCTCTGGGCTGATGGCTCGGAGCCTGGAGCCTGTTTCCGATTCTGTGTCTCCCTCTCTCTCTGCCCCTCCCCCGTTCATGCTCTGTCTCTCTCTGTCCCAAAAATAAATTAAAAAAAACGTTGGAAAAAAAAATTAAAAAAAAAAAAAAAAAAGCCTCCCATCCTGTCTCCTGTTCCCCCGTCTACAGACAATTATGTCTTGTGCCCCAATGGGCAGGCTCCACGCTGCGCGTTAGAATTCATGGTCACTGTAGTAGACAATTGTGGGATGTCTGCTTAGCATCCTCCCTCCTTCCAACTTCTGAATACTTCCCCCTATCCATCATTCTATTCATATATCTCCTGCGAAAGCTATCCAGTTCCTACATAATCCCACCCCGATGGCCCAGTGGACCCTTGGAATGAGTGCCTGATCCAAGCTAGGCTGATGGGTCTCCTCCTTAGAGTTTTGGACTTGGGGGCCAAGAGAGTTGAATTCGTCCCTCTTTGGTGGCTGAAGCGATAAGAT